>NC_091564.1:40247061-40249561 GCF_042767895.1 Penaeus vannamei | reverse complement strand
TAATGTCGATCCCATCAGGGTTGTGAAAGACAATCTGGGCTTTCCTGGCAATTCCGTAGTTGTGTTGCGATTATCTGCGCCCTCAAACAGCATTTGCAACATCAGCTCTATAGTCTACTTAAGCGTTGTGAAATGGTGTCACGTATCGAGTGTCAGGCGATGTTGATGTCATCGCTTCATTGATATAGTAAGTAAACTGTCAATGGTGTAAATGGTGTGAGAAATAACCACCTCGTTCGCGTCAATAATCAATTATATTGACGCGTGGCCGGAAGTGGTTGTAACATTTTTACAAGCCTGGTAATCATAGGTTGGCTGTTAGGAGTTTCGGAGTCTGTGAAGCCCCTGTCGACGGCGAGCTTGAAACGAGTCCCTAATCCCTAATCCCTCGATGTTTGGAGGTACAGCATGGCGATTTATTTGGACGGATTAGCTAAGCACCAAACCGTACGGAAAGGGATATTTCATATACATAAATGCATCGCAAGTAGTTGTTAGTTATAGGACGACGGGAAGGTGAAATTCTAACAAAAGCTTTTACCAATTCTAGTTGTCTTGGTTAATATTCTAGCTTGGGATACGGCGACGTTTCACTCAGATAGTCCCACTCGGTAACAAGAAACAGCTTCCAAAATCTACTATTCTTTCCCACACAACCTTGCGATACAGAATTCGTATCAGCATGTAGTACTTCACATGAGTCTGGTATACACATGCAACCACACAAACTTACTCCGAATGTCCTGTCAACAACATGAGCTGGCCTGTTGGTCGAAATACCCGAGTTCTCACCAAATTACTGCAAAATGGTTAATGCATTGTGCAATAGGTTCAAAGTACAGAGGACATTAACTCCACGCAACACTGGAAAATATATTTTACATTGTAACTGCGGATATTCGTTTGTTTTCTGGGTTTATTCAGTGCATTTATCTATTCAATAAAGTGATGATTATTCGTATAATCTGTCTGAAAGAAAATAAAAAGAGAGAAAAAAAGTCTCGATTCAAAAAATCTTTGTGATAAGATAAACCAAGGTTCTCTGAGATATACATGACTACTTACGCTGGCTAATATGATGTTTTTTGAACCGGCCCCAAAAGACAAACACCAATTCTTAAGCTTTTAAAGGTTTCCCTTGAGGGGGGTTTTAAAACCCCCAAAATTGTTGTAAGTAAACTTAAAGGGGAAAGGTGGAAATAACCCCCCGTTGCGTTTTTTTTGATTTGGGGAAAGGGGAACAAAAGCCGGAATAAGGGGCGAATTTTGGGGGCGGAATGGAGGGGGAAAAGGGGGCCCAATTAACCCCGATTTTGGGGGAAAGATGGGAAGGGGAAAGAAGCAAAACCCGGGGAAGGGAATTTAAACAAAAATGAAGAGGGGGGAAAAAAGGGGGAAATTTTAAAAAAGCAAATTTTAGGCGGAAATTTTTAAACGGAAAAGGGGGCCCAAAAGACCGGAAAAGAAACAGAAAATTTAACCCAAAAAAGGAAAAAGAATTGACAGAGAGAAAGAGCGGAAAATGAAACCCAAAAATGAAGCCGAAAAATAGGGGCCTTTTGGGAAAAACCCCCGAGTTTAAAATTTTAAAAATTTAATGCTTTGGAAAGGAAAAAGTAAGAGGAATTAAACATGGAAAATAAACAGAATGGGAAGGGGGATTCAGGATTTATTTTTAAAAAAAGAGTTTTTGGAAACGTCGAAAAAAAATAAAAAAAATCCGTTTTTTTTGGGTAAACCGGGGCCTTGGAATCGATTTCGTCAAATTGAACGGTTTTGAAACTTTTCCCAATTTCCCTGCTCAAAAGAAAAGGAATTAAAAGAGAAAAGGGAAGATTTTCCCCCTTCCGAAAAAAAAAAAAAGAATGTAAGAAAAAAAAACCCCTTTTCCTTTGAAAAACAGAAAAAGAAAAAAAAAAGAAAAAGAAGAGAAAGAGTTTTTTTTGGAAGGAAAAAAAGAAAAAAAGAAAAAAAAGGAAAGGCTCTCCCCCCAAAAAAAAGGGGAAAAAGAAAAGGGGGGTTTTTTTTTGAGAAAAGGGGGAGGAAGTGCAAAGGGGGGGAAAAAGGGGGGAAGAAAGGGGGAAAAAGGAAACGGGGAAAAAGGAGAAGGGGGGAAAAAGGAGGGGAGGGGGAAAAAGGAAGGGCGGGGAAAAAAAAGAGGGGGGGAAAAAAGGGGAAAAGGGGGGAAAAAGGGGGAGGAGGGGGAAAAGGGGGGGGGAAAAAAAGGGAGAGGGGGGGAAAAAATGGAAGGGGAGGGGAAAAATAAGAGGGGGGAAAAAAGGGGGGAAAAAAGGGGGGGGGAAAAAAGAGGGGAAAAATAGAGAGGAAGGGAAAAATAAAGAGGGGGGAAAAAAAGGAGGAGGGGGGAAAAAGGGGGGCGGGAAAAAGGGAGAAGGGGGAAAAATGAGGGGAAGGGAAAAATGGGAGGGGAGGGAAAAAGGAGGAAGGGAAAAAGAGGGGGGGGGAAAAAAAGGGGGAAGAGGGAAAAAAGAAGGGGGAA
>NC_091564.1:40239561-40242061 GCF_042767895.1 Penaeus vannamei | reverse complement strand
AAAAAAAATTTAAAGTACATAAAAAACAAAAAAATTTAATACAAAACAAAAAAACAAAAAAAACAAAAAAAAATAGAAAACAAACCAACAACCACTATGAAATTAAAACAAAAAAAAAAAGAAAAAAAACCAAACCCAAATTTAAAAAGTGATAAAAACCCCAAACCAAAATATAGAAAAAAAACAAAAAAAAAATTGAAAATTAAAAAACCCCCAAATCAAAAACCCCCCCCGGGGGGTGCCCCCGGGGAAAGGAAACTTACCCGACCTGGGTTTGGGAAAAGGATTAAAGTTTCCAAGGATTCAAACGTGGAAGAGGGAGCAAAACCCCCCAGGGCCGGGTGCCCCCCACCCAGGAGGGGAAATGTCAAGGAACTTTAGAGGAAAGGCAAGATTTATGATAACAAGGGGGGGGTTTTTTGGGGTAAAAAGGGGGGGGAAAGGGGGAAAGGGGGAAGGGAAAAGGGGGGGAGAGGGAGAAAAAGGGGGGGGGGAAAGGGGGAAGGGAAAAGGGGGGGGGGAAAAAAGGGAAAAAAGGAGGGAAAAAGAGAGGAGGAAAAAAGGGGGGGGGGGGAGAGGGGGAGAGAAAGAAAAAAAAGGGGGGGGAGGGGAAAAAAAGGGGGGGAAGGGGGGGAGGAAAGGAAGGGGGGGGGGAAAAAAAAGGGGGGGAGGGGGAAAAGGGGGGGGAGGGGGAAGGGGGGGTAAGGGAAGGAAAAGGGGGGTTTTAAGAAAAAGGAAAAAAGAGAAGGAGAGAAAGGGAAGAGGAGAGGAAAGGAAGAGGAGAAAGGGGATGAAAGGGGGGAAGAACAGAGATAAGGGGAAAAGAAGAAAAGGAAAAAAGGGAGAAAAAAGGGGAAAAGGAGAAAAAATGAAAGAAGTAGACGGGAAAAGGTCAGGTTTATCTGGGAAGGATTTAGCGGGAAGGAAATAAAAAAAGGGGCCCAATTGTTATGTTACATCAGTAATTTTAGGTGGAATAAGATAATTAAATAATAAATTAACAGGTTTTAAATTATAATATTTTTTTCTTCCAAAAATTTTCCCCCCCTTTTTCCCTTTTTCCCCCCCCTTTTCCCTTTCTTTTTAAAAAAAATTTAAAAATTTTTTAAATGAACCCCCCCCAAAAACCCCCAAAACCCAACCCACAAACAATTATCTTTCATTAATATTTAAAAAATTTTAAATTTTAATAAATATTAAAAATTTAAAATTTTAATTTTAAAATTAATAAAAAATTAACTTAATGTAAAAACAACATCCAGAAAAAAACAAAAAAACCCCCAAACCCACAAAAACCCTTTTAAATTAAAAAATTAAAAAATTTAATTATTCTTTTTAAAAAATTTTTAAAATTAAGAATTCTTTAAAAAGGGGGTTGTGGGTGGGTTTTTGGGGGTGTGTGCAGAGATAGAATAGAATGAACAAAAAATTCATTAAATTTTATCATTGGGGAAAATTACTTTTTATTCATCAATTACTATTTTAAAATTTTTATAAGGGGGTTTTGATGCTAAAAATTTTAATTAATTAAATTTAAAAATTAAAAATTTAAAAAATAAAAAAATTGGGGGGGTGGGGGTGGGGGGGTTTTGTGACATATAGAATATAGTGGGGAAGGGTTTTAAAAAAAAAATATATATATATATATATATATATATATATATATATATATATAAACATATACATATACATAAGCATAAGCATAAGAACGTTTAACGGAGTGCTTTTATAAGAAAGACGATGCGGTCATAGGAGTAATATAGGCCGTAGAGACGACGAAATGTGCGTCCACTGCGCGCGGCGGAGACAGGACCACTGGCCACGGGTTTCATTCTCGTCATCAGGCGATAATCAGAATGAAACCTATTTTCCCCACCACCCCTTCCTTTTCCCCTCCCTCCGACGAGCATGGAGGGGTGACCACGCCCCCCCCACCCCCCCTGCTCCCCTCTCAGCCTCCGTGAAGGGCGAACGAGGAACGAGGGGAAGGGAAGTCAGTGTACCTGTAGACGTGGTGGAGGTCGGACGGCGCCGCCGCTCTCTCCCTCCCTCGCTCACTGAGACGCCGCCTCGGCCCGAATGTGACTAGAGAGAGAAAAAAAAGTTCGGAAATCATAGAAATAGGTATCCGGGATTATAATAATCCTCGTTTGAATTTCACTCGATAAGAGGAAACCTCGCTGAGGGTTCATTGCTTCCGATTCTCGAAAAAAAAAAAAAATGTCTGACGATGAATATGAAGTGGAGGATCAGATTCCCTTTGCGGGTCAGGCACCGCAGCGGGTCGCCCTCGTGTCCCTGGAATTACTATGAATGTGGCATTACCGTCAAATGAAGTTGGATTCGTGTCTGATACTTTTGACCCGCTGTCGCCTCGTATCGATGACCTCTTGGCCTCCAGTCCTCCGTGAACTCTCGAAGGAAGACATGAAGAGAAAAGCCAGTGCCAGATTTTCTTTATTTTAAGCTCTTGTAGGTTCTGATTTTCGTCTATTTGCAG
>NC_091564.1:40204561-40214561 GCF_042767895.1 Penaeus vannamei | reverse complement strand
AGGAGGAGGAGTAGGAGAAGAAGAAGAAGAAGAAGAAGAAGAAGAAGAAGAAGGAGGCGGAGGAAGGGGGGTGAAACGACGCTAAATTTAGTAATTAAGGTAATTTGCCAAAGGCCCCAGGCGAGGCTAGTATTTTTTAATTGGTAAAGCAGGGTTGAGGGTGAGAGGGGATGGAAGGGGGGGGGGGAGAGTCTGAGGACAAGAGGGTGAGGGAGGAAAGGAGAGAAAGTAGGGGAGGCCCTGAATGGACAAAGGTCAAACTCCTCTCCATTATTATCTCCCATACCTCCCTCATCTCTACACGTAAAGACGAAAAAAAAAAAAAAAAAATCAAAATAAAAGGAATAAGAGCGAGCCTCGATTCCATTCCACTCGCTGTCTCTACTCTCTGTTTTGGCCAAATATTTTTTTTTTTTTTTTATCTACGGACAGGATTTTCCCAGGCATCCGGACTGGCTTAATCATTTATACTTCCCTCTATGTTTTCATTGGACGTCCATGTCCGTGGGGACACGTACGAGAGGGGTCGGTGATCCTTGGCTGCCGGCGATTCCATGGCTGCGTTTATTCCCCCTTTTATCAATTTTTTATTCACAGTTCACATTGGACGAAGAAGGGGTTTGGAATGCATAAAATGATATTTGCACTTGATATATCTATTTATTACTTTATTTATTTGCTTTAACCCCCCCCTCCCCCCAAAAAAAGATAGAATAAATAAATAAATGAAATATAAAATAAATAAGGAAATACAATTTTTTATATGTCATATTTATGGACGAAATAGAATAAATAAATAAATGAAATATAAAATAAATAAGGAAATACGATTTTGTATATGTCCTATTTATGGCCTTGTCTTTCGATCGATATATGACAGTAAATAAAACGAGGAATGATGGTAGGAAATAGGGAAGTGAAGTGATTAATCTATAATTCAATTTAGGATCTAATACTTCCATTTATAATAATATTTATAATAATAATAATAATAATAATAATAATAATAATCTGATTCTCCTTCATCTCGACCATGTGCAAGCGAGATTTAGCATTAAGGTCGAATTTCATTCACTTATAGTCCTTTATTGATGCTATCAAGGAATGGAACATTACGAGAATCAGGCAAATTTGTTCTTGTGTGTGTGTACGTGTGTGTGTGTGTGTGTGTGTGTGTGTGTGTGTGTGTGTGTGTGTGTGTGTGTGTGTGTGTGTGTGTGTGTGTGTGTGTGTGTCTACGTGTGTGTGTGTGTGTGTGTGTGTGTGTGTGTGTGTGTCTACGTCTGTGTGTGTGTGTGTGTGTCTACGTGTATATGTGCGTGTGTGTATGTGTGTGTGTCTACGTGTATGTGTGTGTGTGTGTGTGTTATGTGTGTATGTGTATCTCTGTGTGTGTGTGAGTAATAGTATGAAACTACACTTTGATAGGGATTAGGGATTCAAGTGTACATGCATAAGACATACACACTTCCATGCAGATACTGTACACAGGGACGACTCCCGCATGGCACTCAGGCACATGCAAATTCGCTGAATGTATCCAGTTATAAGCTCAAACGCACACGTACACACATACACACACACACACACATACACATACACACACTCTCTCTCTTTCTCTCAGTCTCTAACATACACACATTCACACACACACACACACAAACACACACACACACTCTCTCTCTCTCTCTTTCTCTCAGTCTCTAACATACACACACACACACACATACTCACAAACACACACACGCAAACACGCACTCACAATCACACGCACACCCACACACCCACACACACACACACACACACCCATGCACTCACATCTATCTGCCTATTTCTGACTATCAATCTAACTACTGCATCTCTATATCCATGTATATTGCATGTAGCCTTCTATCTGTCTGCCTGTATATTAAAAAAAAAAAATAATAAAACTTCAATAATGCCTTTTCGGATGCAAACGTAGATAGGTAGATAGATATACAGAGATATACATATATAGAGGTAGAGATAGAAATAGATACAGAGATAGAGATAGAGATAGAAATAGAGATAGATATAGATAGATACAGATAGATAGAGGCATATGTGTGTGTATGTGTGTATGAATGTTTGTGTGTATGAGAGAGAGAGAGAGAGAGAGAGAGAGAGAGACAGAGAGAGAGAGAGAGAGAGAGAGAGAGAGAGAGAGAGAGAGAGAGAGAGAGAGAGAGAGGAGGGAGAGAGAGAGAGACAAGGGAGAGAGAGAGGAGAGAGAGAGAGAGAGAGGGGATAGAGAGAAAGAGGAAAGAGAGAGGAGAGAGAGAGGAGAGAGAAAGAGAGAAGAGAGAGAATGACAGAAAGAAATGGACAGATAGATAGATAGATAGAGAGAGAAAGAGAGAAAGAGAGAGAGAAACAAAAGAGAGAGAAAGGGAGAAAGAGAGAAATAGAAAGACAGAAAAAGAAAGAAAGAAAGAGCAAGAGAGCAAGAGAGAAAACCAGACAGAAGGAGTATGACGACGCCCATTTCCTACAGAGGACACGCCCTCGCACTCTCTTCCTCTCCTCGTCCCTCCGTTTCTCTCCAGCTCTGATTTCCCCGCTGCGCCCGCCATCGCCGCCCCGACGCCCACGCCCGCGAATTTAATTAGCATCAAACCCCGAGCGATTTGTATGACTCTTACCACCTCCGATTTTCCCGTGACGGAGGGAGGGGAGGGGGAAGGGGTTGGGGTTGAGGGGGAAGGGGTTGGGGTTGGGGTTGGGGGGGAGAGGGATGGGGGAGGGGGGTGTGGGGCGGGGGAGAGTGGGGCGGGGTGGACTGGAGGGAGGAGGGAGGTGGGAGGAGGAGGGAGGATGGAGGAAGGAGGTAGGAAGGAGGAGGGAGGAGGAGGAAGGAAGAGGGAAGGAGAGAGAGGAAGGAGAGAGGAAGGAGGAGGGAGGAGGTAGGAAGGAGGGAGGAGGGAAAAGGAGGGAAGGAGAAGAGGGAGAAGGAGGAAGGAGGGAGAAGGAAGAAGGAGGGAGAAGGAGGGAGAAGGGAGATAGAAAGAGAGAGCGGAAGGAGGAGGGCGAGGTAAAAGGAGAGAGGAGGGAAGGGGGGAAGGGAGGAGGAAAGAAGGAAGAAGGAGGAAGGAGAGGGAGGAGGAGGGAGGGAAGAAGGAGGATGGATTAAGGAGAGGGAGGACGTAGGAGAAAGAGAGAGGAAGGAGGGAGGAGGAAGGAGAAGGAGGAGGGAGGGAAGAAGGAGGAAGGATTAAGGAGAGGTAGGAAGTAGGAGGAAGAGAGAGAAAGGAGGGAGGATGGAAGGAGAGGGAGGAGGGAGGAAGGAGGGTGAAGGGAGGAGGGAGGAAGGAGGAAGGAGGAAGGAGGAGGAGCGACAGCACCATCGCTTTAACTGCAACACTTCCTCTTGTCGATCGAATCTCGCTCTTATGAACTCTTTATCTTTCGTGATACTTTATCTCCCCCCCCCCCTCGACCCCCCCCCCTGGTCATAGGTCGCAAAATACAGGGCAACAACTTCCAGATTTTCCGGCGTGGAAATACGGACGGTCCTGATGGAACGCCCGCACCACTCAACAACTTCCCGGGATTGTTTCAAAACTCTGCAAATGAAATTGGGGATTTATAGACGCTACGCAGGTCGGGGGAATTGCGTCAATCTGCCGTCGCCTCGTTGCTTAGTCGGCCAATTAATGAATTCCTCGTCGCAGTACTTTATCGTCTCCAGGTCCCGTTCTTATTTCGAGGAAGGCGAATCGATTCGTGGGTGACTGAGTGGGACGTCGATTCAGCGCTGCACGTTTAAGGGTTCCGACCTTCTTATCGAATGCTACGTGATGCTATTTTTTTTTTCTCTCTCTTTATACAGCAATGACAATCGCCAAGCGTAATGCGAGCGGATGAAGAAAATGATTAGTTAATAACGAATTCATTGCAAAGGAGATTGACAGGGAATCGAACATAGGAATTTATTATTTACACCAAACTTATAGATTTTCTTTATTTTTAAGCTTCGACTCTCTTCTGAATGCCACGTCCACCAAGGGAACCGAAAGGTCATTAAATAAAACCAACAGCGTCGAACTCAAATACCCTGGCGAACGGCGCGGGGGAACGTCAACAACCGGAGTGTCACTTGGCGGTCAAGGATAAGAGGCTTGTCAAGGAGTATCGATGTCACGCTCGCCAAGGATTAGAAGGAACCCGACACCTGCAGAACCTCGTTAAGGCGGGCGATTCTTCGCAATTCTCCGCTCGTTCGTTATCCCCGGTGAACCCTGACCCGGCCGCCGCTGAAAGGGAAAGAGAACGGCTCGTCAACGTACTTTCTATGACCTTTCAAACACCAGTCGATTCGCGGATGACATTCCTTACCCGAAAGGAAGGCGATGGATCTCCGTCTTAACGACCTGGATAATCAAAGCAACGGATACTCTTATTTAACCGTCTCTTGGGACATTTCCTCTTCCTTTTGTACCACTTAATTCTTTCATCGATTCTTGGGAAATAAAAGCCGAAGGTGATGAAAACGGCAACTGTTTAATTACTTGAAGAAAACCGCATCTGTTTAATTACTTGAAGAAAACCGCATCTGTTTAATTACTTGAAGACAACCACATCTGTTAATTACTTGAAGAAAACCGCATCTGTTTAATTACTTGAAGAAAACCGCATCTGTTTAATTACTTGAAGAAAACCGCATCTGTTTAATTACTTGAAGAAAACCGCATCTGTTAATTACTTGAAGAAAACCGCATCTGTTTAATTACTGATGAAAACCGCCTCTGTTTAATTACTTGAAGAAAACCGCATCTGTTTAATTACTTGAAGAAAACCGCATCTGTTTAATTACTTGAAGAAAACCGCATCTGTTTAATTACTTGAAGAAAACCGCATCTGTTTAATTACTTGAAGAAAACCGCATCTGTTTAATTACTTGATGAAAACCGCATCTGTTTAATTACTTGAAGAAAACCGCATCTGTTTAATTACTTGAAGAAAACCGCATCTATTTAATTACTTGAAGAAAACCCACATCTGTTAATTACTTGAAGAAAACCGCATCTGTTAATTACTTGAAGAAAACCGCATCTGTTTAATTACTTGAAGAAAACCGCATCTGTTAATTACTTGAAGAAAACCGAATCTGTTTAATTACTTGAAGAAAACCGCATCTGTTAATTACTTGAAGAAAACCGCATCTGTTAATTACTTGAAGAAAACCGCATCTGTTTAATTACTTGAAGAAAACCGCATCTGTTTAATTACTTGAAGAAAACCGCATCTGTTTAATTACTTGAAGAAAACCGCATCTGTTTAATTACTTGAAGAAAACCGCATCTGTTTAATTACTTGAAGAAAACCGCATCTGTTAATTACTTGAAGAAAACCGCATCTGTTAATTACTTGAAGAAAACCGCATCTGTTTAATTACTTGAAGAAAACCGCATCTGTTTAATTACTTGAAGAAAACCGCATCTGTTTAATTACTTGAAGAAAACCGCATCTGTTTAATTACTTGAAGAAAACCGCATCTGTTTAATTACTTGAAGAAAACCGCATCTGTTTAATTACTTGAAGAAAGCCGCATCTGTTTAATTACTTGAAGAAAACCGCATTTGTTTAAATACTTGAAGAAAACTGCATCTGTTTAATTACTTGAAGAAAACCGCATCTGTTTAATTACTTGATGAAAACCGCATCTGTTTAATTACTTGAAGAAAACCGCATCTGTTTAATTACTTGAAGAAAACCGCATCTGTTTAATTACTTGATGAAAACCGCATCTAATTAATTACTGATGAAAACCGCATTTGTTTAATTACTTGAAGAAAACCGCATCTGTTAATTACTTGAAAAAACCGCATCTGTTTAATTACTGATGAAAACCGCATCTGTTTAATTACTTGAAGAAAACCGCATCTGTTAATTACTTGAAGAAAACCGCATCTGTTAATTACTTGAAGAAAACCGCATCTGCTTAATTACTTGAAGAAAACCGCATCTGTTTAATTACTGAAGAAAACCGCATCTGTTTAATTACTGAAGAAAACCGCATCTATTTAATTACTTGAAGAAAACCGCATCTATTTAATTACTTGAAGAAAACCGCATCTGTTAATTACTTGAAGAAAACCGCATCTATTTAATTACTTGAAGAAAACCGCATCTGTTTAATTACTTGAAGAAAACCGCATCTGTTTAATTACTTGAAGAAAACCGCACCTGTTAATTACTTGAAGAAACCCGCATCTGTTTAATTACTTGAAGAAAACCGCATATGTTTAATTACTTGAAGAAAACCGCATATGTTTAATTACTTGAAGAAAACCGCATATGTTTAATTACTTGAAGAAAACCGCATATGTTTAATTACTTGAAGAAAACCGCATCTGTTTAATTACTGAAGAAAACCGCCTCTGTTTAATTACTTGAAGAAAACCGCATCTGTTTAATTACTGAAGAAAACCGCATCTGTTTAATTACTGAAGAAAACCGCATCTGCTTAATTACTTGAAGAAAACTGCATCTGTTTAATTACTTGAAGAAAACCGCATCTGTTTAATTACTTGAAGAAAACCGCATCCGTTTAATTACTTGAAGAAAACCGCATCTACTTAATTAGTGATGAAAAACCGCATCTATTTAATTACTTGAAGAAAACCGCCTCTGTTTAATTACTTGATGAAAACCGCATCTGTTTAATTACTTGAAGAAAACCGCCTCTGTTTAATTACTTGATGAAAACCGCATCTGTTTAATTACTTGAAGAAAACCGCCTCTGTTTAATCACTTGAAGAAAACCGCATCTGTTTAATTACTTGATGAAAATCGCATCTGTTTAATTACTTGAAGAAAACCGCATCTGTTTAATTACTTGAAGAAAACCGCATCTGTTAATTACTTGAAGAAAACCGCATCTGTTTAATTACTTAAAGAAAACCGCATCTGTTTAATTACTTGAAGAAAACCGCATCTGTTAAATTACTTGAAGAAAACCGCATCTGTTTAATTACTTGAAGAAAACCGCATCTGTTTAATTACTTGAAGAAAACCGCATCTGTTTAATTACTTGAAGAAAACCGCATCTGTTTAATTACTTAAAGAAACCCGCATCTGTTTAATTACTTGAAGAAAACCGCATCTGTTTAATTACTTAAAGAAAACCGCATCTGTTTAATTACTTGAAGAAAACCGCATCTGTTTAATTACTTAAAGAAACCCGCATCTGTTTAATTACTTGAAGAAAACCGCATCTGTTTAATTACTTGAAGAAAACCGCATCTGTTTAATTACTTAAAGAAAACCGCATCTGTTTAATTACTTGAAGAAAACCGCATCTGTTAAATTACTTGAAGAAAACCGCATCTGTTTAATTACTTGAAGAAAACCGCATCTGTTAAATTACTTGAAGAAAACCGCATCTGTTTAATTACTTGAAGAAAACCGCATCTGTTAAATTACTTGAAGAAAACCGCATCTGTTTAATTACTTGAAGAAAACCGCATCTGTTTAATTACTTGAAGAAAACCGCATCTGTTAAATTACTTGAAGAAAACCGCATCTGTTTAATTACTTGAAGAAAACCGCATCTGTTAAATTACTTGAAGAAAACCGCATCTGTTTAATTACTTGAAGAAAACCGCATCTGTTTAATTACTTGAAGAAAACCGCATCTGTTTAATTACTTGAAGAAAACCGAATCTGTTTAATTACTTGAAGAAACCCGCATCTGTTTAATTACTTGAAGAAAACCGCATCTGTTTAATTACTTAAAGAAAACCGCATCTGTTTAATTACTTAAAGAAAACCGCATCTGTTTAATTACTTGAAGAAAACCGCATCTGTTAAATTACTTGAAGAAAACCGCATCTGTTTAATTACTTAAAGAAAACCGCATCTGTTTAATTACTTGAAGAAAACCGCATCTGTTAAATTACTTGAAGAAAACCGCATCTGTTTAATTACTTGAAGAAAACCGCATCTGTTTAATTACTTGAAGAAAACCGCATCTGTTTAATTACTTGAAGAAAACCGCATCTGTTAAATTACTTGAAGAAAACCGCATCTGTTTAATTACTTGAAGAAAACCGCATCTGTTTAATTACTTGAAGAAAACCGCATCTGTTTAATTACTTGAAGAAAACCGCATCTGTTTAATTACTTGAAGAAAACCGCATCTGTTTAATTACTTGAAGAAAACCGCATCTGTTTAATTACTTGAAGAAAACCGCATCTGTTTAATTACTTGAAGAAAACCGAATCTGTTTAATTACTTGAAGAAAACCGCATCTGTTAAATTACTTGAAGAAAACCGCATCTGTTTAATTACTTGAAGAAAACCGCATCTGTTTAATTACTTGAAGAAAACCGCATCTGTTTAATTACTTGAAGAAAACCGCATCTGTTTAATTACTTGAAGAAAACCGCATCTGTTTAATTACTTGAAGAAAACCGCATCTGTTTAATTACTTGAAGAAAACCGCATCTGTTAAATTACTTGAAGAAAACCGCATCTGTTTAATTACTTGAAGAAAACCGCATCTGTTTAATTACTTGAAGAAAACCGCATCTGTTTAATTACTTGAAGAAAACCGCATCTGTTTAATTACTTGAAGAAAACCGCATCTGTTTAATTACTTGAAGAAAACCGAATCTGTTTAATTACTTGAAGAAAACCGCATCTGTTAAATTACTTGAAGAAAACCGCATCTGTTTAATTACTTGAAGAAAACCGCATCTGTTTAATTACTTGAAGAAAACCGAATCTGTTTAATTACTTGAAGAAACCCGCATCTGTTTAATTACTTGAAGAAAACCGCATCTGTTTAATTACTTAAAGAAAACCGCATCTGTTTAATTACTTGAAGAAAACCGCATCTGTTTAATTACTTGAAGAAAACCGCATCTGTTTAATTACTTGAAGAAACCCGCATCTGTTAATTACTTGAAGAAACCCGCATCTGTTTAATTACTTGAAGAAAACCGCATCTGTTTAATTACTTGAAGAAAACCGAATCTGTTTAATTACTTGAAGAAAACCGCATCTGTTTAATTACTTGAAGAAACCCGCATCTGTTTAATTACTTGAAGAAAACCGCATCTGTTTAATTACTTGAAGAAAACCGCATCTGTTAATTACTTGAAGAAAACCGCATCTGTTTAATTACTTGAAGAAAACCGAATCTGTTTAATTACTTGAAGAAACCCGCATCTGTTTAATTACTTGAAGAAAACCGCATCTGTTTAATTACTTAAAGAAAACCGAATCTGTTAAATTACTTGAAGAAAACCGCATCTGTTTAATTACTTGAAGAAAACCGCATCTGTTTAATTACTTGAAGAAAACCGCATCTGTTTAATTACTTGAAGAAAACCGAATCTGTTTAATTACTTGAAGAAAACCGAATCTGTTTAATTACTTGAAGAAAACCGCATCTGTTAAATTACTTGAAGAAAACCGCATCTGTTTAATTACTTGAAGAAAACCGCATCTGTTTAATTACTTGAAGAAAACCGCATCTGTTTAATTACTTAAAGAAAACCGCATCTGTTTAATTACTTGAAGAAAACCGAATCTGTTTAATTACTTGAAGAAAACCGCATCTGTTAAATTACTTGAAGAAAACCGCATCTGTTTAATTACTTGAAGAAAACCGCATCTGTTTAATTACTTGAAGAAAACCGAATCTGTTTAATTACTTGAAGAAACCCGCATCTGTTTAATTACTTGAAGAAAACCGCATCTGTTTAATTACTTGAAGAAAACCGCATCTGTTTAATTACTTGAAGAAAACCGCATCTGTTTAATTACTTGAAGAAAACCGCATCTGTTAAATTACTTGAAGAAAACCGCATCTGTTTAATTACTTGAAGAAAACCGCATCTGTTTAATTACTTGAAGAAAACCGCATCTGTTTAATTACTTGAAGAAAACCGCATCTGTTTAATTACTTGAAGAAAACCGCATCTGTTTAATTACTTGAAGAAAACCGCATCTGTTTAATTACTTGAAGAA
>NC_091564.1:40189561-40199561 GCF_042767895.1 Penaeus vannamei | reverse complement strand
TTTGTAGTGATAATAGAGACGACAATAATGATGATAATGACGAAAGACAGGAAAGATAAATAAAATGAAATGTTTGCGGTGATAACAGAGACGACGATAATGATAATGAAGAAAGGGAAAGACAGAGAAATAAAATGAAATGATGTTTACGATAATAATAGAGACGACGATAATGATGATGATGAAGAAAGACAGGGAAAGACAGATAAATAAAATGAAATGTTTGTAGTGATAATAGAGACGACGATAATGATGATAAAGAAAGGGAAAGACAGAGAAATAAAATGCAATGATGTTTACGATAATAATAGAGACAACGATAATGATGATAATAACGAAAGACAGGAAAGACAAATAAAATGAAATGTTTGCGGTGATAACAGAGACGACGATAATGATGATAAAATGAAATGTTTGGAAATAAAATGAAATGATGGTTACAATGATAATAGTGCCGACGATAATGATAATAATGAAGAAATGATAAGACAGAGAAATAAAATGAAATGATGTTTACGATAATAATAGAGACGACGATAATGATGATGATGAAGAAAGACAGGAAAAGATAGAGAAATAAAATGAAATGTTTACGATAATAACAGAGACGACGATAATGATGATTATGGAGAAAGACAGGAAAGACTTAAATAAAATGAAATGATGTTTACGATAATAATAGAGCCGACGATAATGATAATGAAGAAAGACAGGAAAGAGAAATAAAATGAAATGTTTGTAGTGATAACAGATACGACGATAATGATGATAATGAAAGGAAAAGACAAATAAAACGAAATTATATTCGCAATAATAACTGAGCCGACGATAATGATAATGAAGAAAGACAGGGAGAGACAGAAATAAAATGAAGTGATGTTTACGATAATAATAGAGATGACGATAATGGTAATGAAGATAGACAGGAAAGAGAAATAAAATGAAATGTTTGTAGTGATAATAGAGACGACGATAATGATAATGAAGAAAGGGAAAGACAGAGAAATAAAATGAAGTGATGTTTACGATATTAATAGAGACGACTATAATGATGATAATAAAGAAAGACAGGAAGGACAGAAATAAAATGAAATGTTTGTAGTGATAACAGAGACAACGATAATGATGATAAAATGAAATGTTTGGAAATAAAATGAAATGATGTTTGCAATAATAATAATGCCGACGATAATGATGACAATGAAGCAAGGGAAAGAAAGAGAAATAAAATGAAATGATGTTTGCAATAATAACAGAGACGACAATAATGATGATAATGGAAAAAGGGAAAGACAGAGAAATAAAATGAAATGATGTTTACGATAATAATAGAGACGACAATAATGATAATGAAGAAAGAAAGGAAAGAGAAATAAAATGAAATGTTTGTAGTGATAATAGAGACGACGATAATGATGATAATGAAAGGAAAAGACAGAGAAATAAAACGAAATTATATTTGCGATAATAATAGAGACGACGATAATGATGATGAAGAAAGACAGGGAAAGACAGAAATAAAATGAAATGTTTGCAGTGATAACAGAGACGACGATAATGATGATAATGAATAAAGGGAAAGACAGAGAAATAAAATGCAATGATGTTTACAATTAAAATAGAGACGACGATAATGATGATGAAGAAAGACAGGGACAGAGAAATAAAATGAAATGATGTTTACGATAATAATACAGACGACGATAATGATGATAATGAAGAAAGGGAAAGATAGAAATAAAATGAAATGATGTTTACGATAATAATACAGACGACGATAATGATGATAATGAAGAATGACAGGGAAAGAAAGAGAAATAAGATGCAATGATGTTTACAATGAAAATAGTGCCGACGGAAAGACAGAGAAATAAAATGAAATGATGTTTGCAGTGATAAGAGAGACGACGATAATGATAAAGAAGAAAGGGAAAGACAGAAATAAAATGAAATGATGTTTACGATAATAAAAGTGCCGACGATAATGACGATAATGAAGAAAGACAGGAAATATTTGCAGTGATAACAGAGACGACGATAATGATGATAATAAAGACAGGGAAAGAAAGAGAAATAAAATGAATTGATGTTTACGATAAAAACAGAGCCGACGATAATGATGATGATGAAGAAAGGGAAAGACAGAGAAATAAAGTGAAATGAAATGTTTGCAGTGATAACAGAGACGACGATAATGATAAAATGAAATGTTTGGAAATAAAATGAAATGATGTTTGCAATAATAATAATGCCGACGATAATGATGATAATGAAGCAAGGGAAAGAAAGAAAAATAAAATGCACTGATGTTTACAATGATAATAGAGACGACCATAATGATGATAATGAAGAAAGACAGGGAAAGACAGAGAAATAAAACGAAGTGATGTTTACGATAATGACAGAGACGACGATAATAATAATGAAGAAAGACAGGGAAAGACAGAGATATAAAACGAAATTATATTTGCAATAATAACAGAGCCGACGATAATGATAATGAAAAAAGGGAAAGAAAGAGAAATAAAATGCAATGATGTTTACAATAATAAAAGTGCCGACGATTATGATGATAATGAAGCCAGGGAAAGACAGAGAAATAAAATGAAATAATGTTTGCAATGATAAAAGTGCCGACGATAATGATGATAATGAAAGGAAAAGACAGAGAAATAAAACGAAATTATATTTGCAATAATAACAGAGCCGACGATAATGATAATGAAGCAAGACAGGGAAAGACAGAGAAATAAAATGGAAAGATCTTTACAATGAAAATAGTGCCGACGGAAAGACAAAGAAATAAAATGAAAAAATGTTTGCAATAATAACAGAGATGACGATAATGATAATGAAGAAAGACAGGGAACGACAGAGAAACCAAATAAAATGTTTGCAATAATGACACTGATAATGAGAATTGCAAAACACAATACGAATCATTATCACAATGATATTCCCGACAATTAATGAAAACGTCCATAAGAACAATAACAACGTTCATAATGAGAATAACAGTCACAGGAGCATTATCATTTATAGCAATATACAACTCATACAACAACAGCTCCTATTCCTCATAAAACTGCTAATGGCAAGAGTAGCATTAACGAAACAAGAATCATAGCAAGAGACACTTTTCACTTAAAAACGTTAATGGATTTCGTATTTTCCTCTTCCTTCCTGGAACAATAAGAACGAGAATCGAGTTTAATGATGATGGTATACAACGCTAATGAATATGACGGTAATGATGATGATGATGAGGAGGATAATGGTGACGATGGTAGTGATGATAATGATAGTAATGATGATAACGATGAAGATGATAATAAAAATGATAAAGTGATAATGATAATAAAAATGATAACGATGAATATGATAGTAATAATGATAACGATGAATATGATAATAGAAATGATAAAATGATAATGATAATAAAAAATGATAACGATAAAGATGATAATGAACATGATAAAATTATAATGATAACAAAGATGATAATAATGATGGAAATGATAATGAAAGTGATAGTAATGATAATAATAATGATACTGGTACTATTTCTATTAGTTGTAGTAATGGTGATAATAATGATGACACAAATACTGCTACTAATAATAACAGTAATACAGTGATAATAATAATAATAATAATTATAGTAACATTAATTGTAACAGTAATGGTAATACTAATACTAATGATAGTGTTAATTGTACTAATGATAATGGTAATAGTAATGGAAATGATGAACATGATAATGATGATGATAATGACGATAATGGTGGAAATAATACTGATGATAATTATAATAATGATAACAGTAATGATAATGACGATAATAATATAATTATAATATTAATTATGATAAAAACAATTAGCAGTAACAATAGTAATAAGAAGTAGGATCCGTAAAAAATCCATAAAAAAATGTACTTCTCTCTCACTCTTTCACATTTCCTCCTATTTAACTTTCGTCTATTTTTTTCCCTTTTTCTTTCCGTCTCTCTTCCTTTCCCCTTTCCCTTTCCCGCTCTGCCAACCCCATCTCACTCCCAAATCTTCCTTGGATTCACTTTTCCTCCCACTTTAAGTAATACATATTCCCCCTCCTACTTCCTTCCTAAACTCCGCCCCCCTTCTCTCTCTCTCCCATCCCCCCTTTATTCTCTGAGCCCCTTCTCCCTTTCTCTTCCCCGTTCCTTTTTCTTCTTTAAGTCCTCTCCATTTCCCCTTCTCCATTTTTTTTTTTATTAAGCTCCCTTCTCCTCCCTTTCTCCACCTCCTTTTCTCCTTCTTCCTTTCCCCCTCTCCTCCTATCTTCCTTCTTTGAACTTCCCCCTCTCTTTAAGCTCTTTGAATTACCCAAATTATTTATATATCATTATCATTTCTTATCAATAAATCCATGAATTAGTTCTAAAGCTGAATTATCGGAAACCGAAGTCAAGATAGAGGCTGGATAATAAAACAATTCATATCATTCATATAAAAAAAGATAAACATACACAAGACTAGCATTTCCTGTCACGTCACATGCTATACCATCCCTCATCCTGACATACAATTATATTCCCAAACTCTTATTACCAGTTATTACCAATACATACTTCAAGAAGTTAATTCTACTGTCAGCTGGGGTATTTTTTTCAGACAACATACAATGGGGCGTTTGTGTCATTGATAGATATGTCTGTTTTACCACACAGAAGGCAGCAATTTCGTTGTGCGTCAATTGTGAAGTAAACAAATTAAAAAGAGATCGTTATATCGACTACCAGTTGCTGTTTACATAATCAACAATACAAATTATTGTATTAATGTCCCATATTTGTTCGTATAGATATTAATAATTAAGTATCAAGAAGGATGAATGAATTATGATAATTAAAAAGATGGATTATAGACATTGGGGATATTACTATACTAATGTTATTATCGATAACGTACTGGCAAGGGGGTAACCACAACCCCATGGTATGGTAGGGGTACAAGCGGTGTTCGGAAGCGCCAAGGAACTCGGAGATAAGAGGCTGTAAGATGGTAAATAGCGAGCATCCACAGATCTAGATAGGCCAGAGGAATGGGCACAAACAATTCAACTTCGAAAATAATATTACATGAAAATACTTGAAATTTAGATAAAATAAAATATAAATGATTAAAAGTACGGTACTGAAGGGAGTAAATACACGGAATAAGCAATAATAATAATAATAATAATAATAATAATAATGATAATAATAAAAATTAAGACCCAAGACCTTGCGGAGATGTGGGTATGCTACGAACAGCCCAGACTATACCCAGGGTTATTTTAAGCTAGGTTGTTTTATACCCAGGGTATACGTCAGGCTAGACCAGTTTATATCCCGAGGCATACAATGGGCAAAGCTAGAATATACCTCCTAGGCCCAAATATATCCCCTAGGCCTGAATATACCCCTCCTCTTTCGCATATTTAAACTCAAACGTGCAATATTTATCATTATAATATTCAATACAATCATATAAACAATTATTATTATCATTATAATTATCAGAAAGAAAAAAAAGAAAATAAAGAATCTTGTCAGTAACAAGTTAACATCTAAAAGCACAGTGAAATGTTAAGAAATGTTTTGCAAATATAAAGCACGTATTTATGGGGTTCCTTTGATCAGTACGTTGCATTTATTTATATTAATGATTCTAGACGAAGGCAAAAAGACGCCGTCAAAGGTGTGGTCTCCTTAGTTACACAAGGAAAAAAGTAATGAAAATATTCATACATAAATAAGTAATATGAGTAAAGACGTGTAATTTGAGGCCTTATGGAAGCCCACAAATACGTGCCTTATATTTGCAAATCTTTTCTTAATACTTCCCTGTAGTTCTGAATGTGGTTTGAATGTACACCTGTTACCGACCAGAATAAAACTTTCTTAACCTAATAATTATGATGATAATAATAACGATGATGAAAATAACAATAATAATAATAATAACAGTGATGATGATGATGATAATAACAATATAATGATAGAGATAATAATGATTATTATCATCACTGTAATGATTATCATAATAATAATAATAATAATAATAATAAATATAATAATAATAATAATAAAAATAATAAAAAGGATGATAATAATAATATCGATATTATTGATGATAATAATCAATTCCCGAATTCACAATTCTTTTCAATTTTGACTATCATCAGTTAAATACCTGTCCAGACCTTAGTCACAAAAACGTGCATGTCAGATCTCAAAACATTGCAGCTGTGCAACATGCAAAGTGATTAATTACAGAATGCTTCCACAAGTTAAGCCCGTGAATGAACATTTCATTTTGAATTTATTATATACATGTATACATACATATATATGGATAGAAACGCACATACATATATCTATATATATTTATACATGTGCATACATACATGTATATATATATGTATACATATACTAATATATATATATGAGTGTGTGAGTATGTATATATATGGACGTACATATATTTATATATATGTATGTATGTATAAATATCATATATGTAATATATATATATATATATATATATATATATATATATATATATATATATATATATATATATATATATATATATATATATATTCCACACACACACACACACACACACACACACACACACACACACACACACACACACACACACACACACACACACACACACACACACACACACACACACGAACAAACAAACACACAGGCATGCACATACACGGAGACGCATCAGTGCAGTATGCAGTACAGCTCTAACATAAATACAAAGATCTGGCAGTGCGTGTCCTAGTCTGCTAGCCATGGGTTTTGTAAATGTGCATAGTTCATATAAATATAAAAAATATTAATATCAATAAAGTGGTTATAAAGTGAACGAATAAGTGAAACATTGAAAAAAAATACTGAGGTTTGTGAACCGGGACGTGAGAGTGAAGTTAAGGGAGGCGAGAAGTGACCGCGAATCCTGCATGTGTAAGCGTTTCGCGCAGAGAGACAACGGTATATGTGCGTGACGCAAAAAATATTTGGTTAAGTTCTGTCCGCGAAAATGTAGCTCTCGGGTAACTTTCCGCGCACGCTTAGTTCTTTTTTTAAACAATCTTCCGCGCATTAAGTTCTTTTGACCTTTTCGCGCACTTGTTTCTTCATCCGTCCGCAGATCCGTCCGCGCAGTTGTAGCCAAAATGAGGTTTTCCGCGCATGAAAAAAATGTAATATTCCCCGCGCAAGAAAAATACTCTACAGTCTGGTATGCATGTTTTGTTTATTTATTTATTTATTTATTTTTTATGAGTAACACTTAAGATCAAACCGGAAAAAGGAAGTTCCCGGAAGCAACATTTAGAATTGCACCTAATAACAAAATATTTCTTAATACGTGAAGAAAAAAATAAATCAGAAGGAATGGATGAATAATTTTGCGCAGAATAACAATTATTTAGAGAGAGAATATGGAAAAATCTGACATGAAAACCGAGAAACCGAAGGAAAAGGTGGAAATAGAGACCAGGATTGGCAACGTCAGTCAAATTGAAGCAAAGACTCTAGAAGAAAAATCTGATGAAGCAATCAAAGTACAGGAAACTGTTAAGCAGATTAAAAGCAATTTGTCAAGCATCGAGTCTGAAATCAAAGTGGAGGTAAATAAAAAAGATGACAAATGACATATTCCCGCGTATCGAAGGTAATGGAAACCGTAAATGATATGGAAAACGTTAAAAAAGAAAGAAAAAAAGGAAAAAATACATCAAAAGAAAAAAGGAATAAAAAAGTGAAAAGAAAAGAAAAGAAAAGAAAAGAAAAACAAAACCAAATTAAAAAAGGAAGAAATAGAGATACAGCTTGCAGAGACGGCAAAGAAAAATTAATTTAGGTCACACCTTTGGTTGACGTAAACAAGGACATATTCGCATTAGGACACGAAAAAGTTATGGGTGAAATCGGACGATACAACGAAAATAAGAAATTGAACGTCAATATTCTCAATGTCATAAATTACGATTTCTCGAAACAGAATATCAAAGCTCATGGGAGGCTGGGATTATTTGAAGAAGAAAAGAAATGCCCTTTAAAAGTGGCATTTATGAATAAGCAAATGGTAACTGATGTAATAAAGAAAGTATAAGAAAATCTGAATTAGAGGGAATATGGCCAAAGATGACAGAAATCGACAGAAAAAATGCAAAGGGTCAAGAACAAAAATGAACAAAGGTTTGATGATGAAGAAGAAAAACAACAACAACAAAAAAACGTTCATTTGCAGGTTGAGAGTTCTCAGAGGAAAGCAAGTCTACTATCGGAACCAAAACCTCGAGACCAAAATCTCTGTCTTGCAACCCAAAGAAATATCGGAGCATAAAACAGAAATAATTTATGCAATTATAAATGGCTGATCTTCGATTATTAATAAATTAACATAAATAATAAAATTAATAAACCAGATGTAATATATATCATGGAATCTGCACTAGATCCCTCCATAGACGATGTAACGTTAGGACCAAAGACTATATACGTAGATAGTCTTTGGTTAGGACTCAGAGACTATATTTGGAGAGAAGACAAGGCAAATGGAAACGGAGGGGAGTAGCAATATTAACCACATGTCGTCGGGAATGACATGTGCGTATATGCATACCTACTATGTGTTTAATTTGGCAATTGTTTTTTATAGATTGACTGCTACGCAAGTACTAGGATACCAAATGAGCCAATTATGAGAACTACCTCTCTTACCTGTTTATCTCTTTCTCTGATTTTCGAAAATATTTTCTGGTATTTAGTATTACTGTTGGTACCGTCAATAACACAATAATATTAATGCTATCTTTGACAAAAATAACAGTATTGATGTTGATAGCATTAATAAACTGAAGGAAACATTTTCCCGGGAATTGGATAACAAAGAAAGGTATAATAAAGGAGTTAGAGATTAAGCAAGACCCCGTAGTGGAACTTGAGATAGAAAACAAATAGGATAAAAATAATAACCGCAGTGTACTTGCCACCTGATCTACCAGTTGCGGTCACAAGAAAATTACCAAAAACTAATTCAAGAATCGTTAAAGAGCCTAGTAGAAGTGGTATAACTTTCGAGGACCAATGCAAAGGAAATTCGTGTAACGGGATTTTAATAGCAAAATTGACTGGAAAAGTTTCGATTCCCGATTACTGCAAAATTACTGTCATAAATGAATTTTGCCTTTTCCAAAATGTGACAGATCATGCCAGCTTAAGAGTGCTAGACAGACCATTTATGCTTGGACTAATATCCACAAAGCATAAAGATGAAATTAAGGATATATAGTACTAACCTCCTCTAGGAAGAAGGAAACATGTACTAAACTAAGTACTGTCTGTTACATGAAAAAGAGGTATTACAATTACAAGAAAGGTAATCAAAATAGCCTTAATGATTTCTTTGGTGGTACAAGATGGAAACAATCCTGGACGATGAGACCTTTCATATACAGAATAAAAAGAAATAAAATAAATTAATTAAAATAAAATAAAATAAAATAAAGAAAAGGAAAAAATTAGGAGATATGCTTCAGTTTCATCGTCTCATATATATATCTATATCTATATCTATATATCTATCTATCTATCTATCTATCTATATATATATATATATACATACATACATACATACATACATATATATATATATATATATATATATATATATATATATATATATATATATATATATATATGTGTGTGTGTGTGTGTGTGTGTGTGTGTGTGTGTGTGTGTGTGTGTGTGTGTGTGTATGTGTGTGTGTATGTATGTATATATTTATGCCTGCTTGATCAAAACAAGCGCCACATCTCTCCATTCAGAGTTCCTATCCTTTGGCCTGGTTTTCAGGTGAAAAATAACCAGACGTTGTCACGCTACCTTCTTTATTAAACAGTTCTTTTGTAATATTAGCAGTGGCCAGACACACCGGCAGACTGACAGAC
>NC_091564.1:40174561-40177061 GCF_042767895.1 Penaeus vannamei | reverse complement strand
TTCCCTTCGTTGTTCCATGTACAACCCACGTCTTGCCACGTTCGTCTTCGTTATCTATGGAGAACAAATCATCATTACTTTATACCAAATTCATGTGTAAGGGATTGGCAATTTTGGGCCAATAAGAGAAGTTCACTGTATAGTTAGAATGAATGCTATTAAGACTATAATTTGAAGGCTTTAGGAGACAGTTTTATAACATTTTATAGTAGCCTTTTTATAATTCTTATCTGTGATTCAACAACTCACGAAGAATAATCCACGTAAAAACAAGAATAACTAATAATCTACGTAAAAACAAGAATAACAAAAAATCCACGTAAAAACAAGAATAACTAATAATCCACGTAAAACAAGAATAACTAATAATCCACGTAAAAACAAGAATAACTAATAATCCACGTAAAAACAAGAATAACTAATAATCCACGTAAAAACAAGAATAACTAAAAATCCACGTAAAAAACAAGAATAACTGATAATCCACGTAAAAACAAGAATAACTAATGATCCACGTAAAAACAAGAATAACTGATAATCCACGTAAAAACAAGAATAACTAAAAATCCACGTAAAAACAAGAATAAGTAATAATCCACGTAAAAACAAGAATAACTAATAATCCACGTAAAAACAAAAATAACTAAAATCCACGTAAAAACAAGAATAACTAAAAATCCACGTAAAAACAAGAATAACTAATAATCCACGTAAAAACAAGAATAACAAAAAATCCACGTAAAAACAAGAATAACTAAAAATCCACGTAAAAACAAGAATAACTAATAATCCACGTAAAAACAAGAATAACTAATAATCCACGTAAAAACAAGAATAACTAATGATCCACGTAAAAACAAGAATAACTAAAAATCCACGTAAAAACAAGAATAACTAATAATCCACGTAAAAACAAGAATAACTAATAATCCACGTAAAAACAAGAATAACTAATAATCCACGTAAAAACAAGAATAACTAATGATCCACGTAAAAACAAGAATAACTAAAATCCACGTAAAAACAAAAATAACTAATAATCCACGTAAAAACAAGAATAACTAATAATCCACGTAAAAACAAGAATAACTAATAATCCACGTAAAAACAAGAATAACTAATAATCCACGTAAAAACAAGAATAACTAAAAATCCACGTAAAAACAAGAATAACTAATAATCCACGTAAAAACAAGAATAACTAATGATCCACGTAAAAACAAGAATAACTAATAATCCACGTAAAAACAAGAATAACTAATAATCCACGTAAAAACAAGAATAACTAATGATCCACGTAAAAACAAGAATAACTAATAATCCACGTAAAAACAAGAATAACTAATAATCCACGTAAAAACAAGAATAACTAATGATCCACGTAAAAACAAGAATAACTAATAATCCACGTAAAAACAAGAATAACTAATAATCCACGTAAAAACAAGAATAACTAAAAATCCACGTAAAAACGAGAATAAGTAATAATCCACGTAAAAACAAGAATAACTAATAATCCACGTAAAAACAAGAATAACTAATAATTCACGTAAAAACAAGAATAACTAAAAATCCACGTAAAAACGAGAATAACTAATAATCCACGTAAAAACAAGAATAACTAAAAATCCACGTAAAAACAAGAATAACTAATAATCCACGTAAAAACAAGAATAACTAAAAATCCACGTAAAAACAAGAATAACTAAAAATCCACGTAAAAACAAGAATAACTAATAATCCACGTAAAAACAAGAATAACTAATAATCCACGTAAAAACAAGAATAACTAATAATCCACGTAAAAACAAAAATAACTAAAATCCACGTAAAAACAAGAATAACTAAAATCCACGTAAAACAAGAATAACTAAAAATCCACGTAAAAACAAGAATAACTAAAAATCCACGTAAAAACAAGAATAACTAATAATCCACGTAAAAACAAGAATAACTAATAATCCACGTAAAAACAAGAATAACTAAAAATCCACGTAAAAACAAGAATAACTAAAAATCCACGTAAAACAAGAATAACTAATAATCCACGTAAAAACAAGAATAACTAAAAATCCACGTAAAAACAAGAATAACTAATAATCCACGTAAAACAAGAATAACAAAAAATCCACGTAAAAACAAGAATAACTAATAATCCACGTAAAAACAAGAATAACTAAAATCCACGTAAAAACAAGAATAACTAATAATCCACGCAAAAAAAACAAAAATAACTAAAAATCCACGTAAAAACAAGAATAACTAAAAATCTACGTAAAAACAAGAATAACTAAAAATCTACGTAAAAACAAGAATAACTAAAAATCCACGTAAAAACAAAAATAACTAATGATCCACGTAAAAACAAGAATAACTAAAAATCCACGTAAAAACAAGAATAACAAATAATCCACGTAAAAACAAGAATAACTAATAATCCACGTAAAAAAACAAGAATAACTAAAAATCCACGTAAAAACAAGAATAACAAATAATCCAC
>NC_091564.1:40164365-40169061 GCF_042767895.1 Penaeus vannamei | reverse complement strand
ATTTTCTACCTTTCCCGTTTTTCTTTTTTGTTCCCTTTTCTTTATGGTATTGTCTTCCATTCCCCGCTTTCGTTAGGTCTTCCTGCTTCTCCTTCTCTCTGTCTCTTGATTTTTTTTTCTTTCATCCTTTGTTTATTAGTTATTTGTCATCATATTCCTTCAAGATTACTCCTCCCTTTATTGTTCTCTGTCTCCCTTTTTCCCTCTTTCATCTCTCTCTCTCTGTCTCTGTCTCTCTCTTTCTCTTTCTCTTTCTCTTTCTCTCTCTCTCTCTCTCTCTCTCTCATCTCTCTCTCTCTCTCTCTCTCTCTCTCTCTCTCTCTCTCTCTCTCTCTCTCTCTCTCTCTCTCTCTTTCACACACACACACACTCTCTCTGTCTTTCTCTCTCACTTTCCTTTACTCCCGCTCTCTTTTACTGCTATCATTTCCTTTTTGCTTCACACCTCGTTTCCTCTCACTTCCTTTTTTCCCTTCTCTTCTCTTCACTCTGTTTCGCTCTTCTCTTCTCTTCTTCTTCTCCACAAAAGATTGTTTTTATTACTACCACCTAACCTAGCGTTTGTTACCCTCCCCCCCCTCACCCACTCGCCCTTTCTTCGAGATGCTTTGGCTGTATTCTCTTTCTCTCCTACTCCCTTGTTCCCTCTCTCTCTCTCTCCCCCTTTCTTCTCTCTCTCTCTCCCTCTCTCTCTCTCTCTCTCTCTCTCTCTCTCTCTCTCTCTCTCTCTCTCTTCTGTTCCCCTCTTGCCCCCTTCTCTTCTTCTTCTTCCCTCCCTCCCCTCTCTCTCATGGTCTCCTTCTTCCTCATTCTCGATCCTTCCCCCTCTCTCTTTCATTCTTCCTTCCTCCCTCCTCTCTCTCCATTCTCTCTCCTCCCTCTTCCTCCTCCTCCCGTCCCTCCCTCTCTCTCTCTTTCAGTCTCTCTCCTCCCTCTCTCTCCTTCCCTTCCCCCTCTCTCTTCCTCCTTCCTTCTTTCTTTCATTTTATCTCTCTCTCTCTCTCTCTCTCTCCTCTCCTCTTTCTCTCCCTTTCCTTATCACTTAACACAGGTCCTTGCTCTCTCTCTCTCTCTCTCTCTCTCTCTCTCTCTCTCTCTCTCTCTCTCTCTCTCTCTCTCTCTCTCTCTCTCTCTCTCTCTCTCTCCCCTCCACCCCCTCTCTCTCTCTCTCTCTCCCCTAATGAATCTTTCTTGGGAGTCTCTGCAGGTGATGTTCTTTGCCCCTTTAACACAATAGCGGAAAGTTCTTAGCCCCCTTATTCCCGTCTGTGTCTCTGTTTGGTTGTTTTCTGTTTGTTTAGTAGTATGCCGGTCTCTTTGTTTGTTTGTTTGTTTATTTGTTTTGTATATTATCTCTGACTGCTTGTCTGTCTTTATACCTGTCTGTGTGTGTGTGTCTGTCTGTCTGTGTGCCTGTTCAGATGTGTGTGTGTCTGTGTGTGTGTTGTCGTCTCGTGTGTGTGTGTGTGTCTGTGTGTGTGTGTCTGTGTCTGTCTGTGTGTCTGTCTCTCTCTGTGTGTGTGTGTGTGTGTGTGTGAGTGTGTGTGTGTGTGTGTGAGTGTGTGTGTGTGTGTGTGTGTGTGTGTGTGTGTGTGTGTGTGTGTGTGTGTGTGTGTGTGTGTGTGTGTGTGTGTGTGTGTCTGTCTCTCTCTCTTTCTTTGTCCATCATTTATCCCTGTTGCTATGTTTCTTTGTCTCAATTGTGTTTTACCTATTTTTTGCACATTCACTAATTATATATGATTGATGATAATGACGATGGTAATGACAATGATGATAAGAATAACAATAACAATAATGATAATGATAAAGGTATTATAATAATGATAATTATGATTATAATGATAAGGGTAATAATGATAAGGATAATAATGGTGAAAATAAGGGTAATGATGATGACCATAATAAAAATGTGTATAAAAAAACTCGTTCCAATACTAACAACAATAACGACAATGATAATGACAATAATGATGCTAATGATAGCAATGAAAATAATGGCAATGGTCATAATGACAATGATAATGATAATGATAACAATAACGATGATAAGGTTCATGATAATAACAATGATGATGATAACGATGATTATAAGAATAATGATAATATTTGTATTAATGGTAACAATGACAGTAATGATAAAAATAAAGATAATGATAACAATAACAAAACTACTAACAGCATTATCAATGATGATAATGATAATAGTAAAAATAATGATGTAATGATAATAACAATAATAATGATAATAATAGTAATAATAATAATAATAATGATAATAATAATAATAATAATAATGATAATAATAGTAATAACAGTAATAATAATAATGATAATGATAACATTAATGATAACATTAACAACTACGATAATAATCATAATGATAAAAATAATGATAATGATTCAACATAATCATAACAACGATAATGATAATGATTATGATAATGATAATTTGATCATTAATAAAGATACTGATAATTTTTAATGATAATAGAAATGGAAATTACAATGTCAATAAGATAATGACAATAATGATAACAATAATAAAAATACAGATAATGGTAACGATTATGATAATATTAACAACAGAAATATCGATTATAACAATAGTAGCAATAATAATAGCTATAATAATAACAGTGACAAAATAATATCAGTAACGCGAGCGATAGCAAAGAAGATGATGAAGAAGAAGAAGAAGAAGAAGAAGAAGAAGAAGAAGAAAGAAGAAGGAGAAGAAGAAGGAGAAGAAGGAGGAGAAGAAGAAGAAGAAGAAGAAGAAAGAAGAAGGAGAAGAAGAAGGAGAAGAAGGAGGAGAAGAAGAAAGAAGAAAGAAGAAGAAGAAGAAGAAGAAGAAAAAAAAGAAGTAAAAAATGGCACCGTCAGTAGCATTGCGAAAAGTGTCAACCCTCTCCCGCCTTTCTTCGGAAATGGCCCTTGATAAATCTGACCCTCCCCTCCCTCCCCCTCCCCCTCAAAAACACCTCGCCTCCTCTCCCGCCTCCCCTCCCCATCACCCTCCTAACCTCCTTCCCTCTCCCCTCCCCTCCACCTCCCCACCCCTCCCCCTCCCCATCCACCTCCCTTCCCCCTCCCTCCCCATCCTCTTCCCCACCCCTCACCATCCCCATCCCCTCCCCTCCCCCCTCCCCTCCCCATTCCCCTCCTCTCTCCATCCCCTCCTCTTCCCCCTTCCCTCCCCTCCCCCTCTCCTCTCTTCCCTTCTCTCCCCTTCCCCTCCCCTCTTCTCCCCATCACCCTCCTATCCTCCCCAGCCCCATCCCCCACTCCCTCCCCTCTCCCCCTCCCTCCCCCTCGAAACACCTCCGCCTCCCTATCCCCCTCCCCATTCCCTCTTCCCTCTCTCCTCCACCTCCCCCTCCCCATCCCCTCCCCCTCTCCTCTTCCCCTCCCCTCCCCAACCCCATACCCCCCCTCCTCTCCCCCCTCCTCTTCCCCTCCATCTCCCCCTCGAAAACACCTCCGCCTCGCCCCGTTGATGTCATTTCGCGGAGCTCCGCTGAGGCGGAAGGAGGCGCGAGATAGGCCCTTTTGTCTTCCTCTGCGCGCCCACGTCTCAGCCCATGCGAATATCGCGCACTCTGAACACACCAAAGAAAAGCCATTTATCATCTTCCTTTCATCTTGTTTTGTTTTTTTTTCGTTTTGTGTGTTCTTTTTTTTCGTTTTGTGTGTTCTTTTTTTTCTTTTTTTTTCATTTTTTTCAAATTTCAAATTTATTTTTTTTTCAAATTTCAAAAAAAAAGAAAAAAAAAAAAAAAAAAAAAGTTTTGTGTGTTCTTCGCGGGTTATACTTACGACGCCGTTCGGTGACGTAGAGAGCGGCGGTGTCCCGTGGCTCGGTCTGACTTTTGTTTGCGATGCTTTATTATGTTAAATTATTATGTTATTATGTTTATTATTATTTATTTATTACTTATCATGTTATGATGTTTATTATGTTATGATGTGTTATTATGCTGAAGATTCGTGATTGCAGCTTTTGATTTTTTGCGAGGTACTTTATGCTCGGGTCTTTGCTGTCCGCGTCATGCAATTCGGTATTTAGAGGTCATTGAGATGAATAAAAGTGTAATAAAAAGGAAGTAGCGAGAGTCCCCATTTGCTATGTCAGTATCGTCTATTGAATTAGGATCGTACTGACACACACACACACACACACGCACACACATATATATATCTATATATATATACACACACACCCATACATACGCAAGCATACACACACATGTATATACATATATGTCTCTACGTATGTATAACCATACATATATACATACATGTACATATGTGTATGTGCGTCCGTGTACAACCATCCCACGCGAACACACACATACACATCTCTTCATAAGACCAATGACGATAGCAACCGGACATCACCCCCCCCCCGTTCACCCCAGCGAGGGCGAAGGGCGCGAGCGGGACCCGGCGGCGGGGCGACAGGAGCTTCCTTCCTCCCGACGGCGCTCGAGGAGAGAAGGAGGAGGAGGAGGAAGGAAGGAAGGCGCTGGAGGGCGGGAGAAGGAGGAGGAGGAGGAAGGAAGGAAGGCGCTGGAGGGCGGGAGAAGGAGGAGGAGGAGGAAGGAAGGAAGGCGCTGGAGGGCGGGAGAAGGAGGAGGAGGAAGGAAGGAAAGGGAAGGAAGACGCTGGAGGGCGGGAGAAGGAGGAGGAAGGA
>NC_091564.1:40139365-40144365 GCF_042767895.1 Penaeus vannamei | reverse complement strand
AGACGCCCGAGGACTACGGCCAGCTGCTGTGTCGCGCCTCCAACGAGGTCGGGCAGCAGCGGCAGGCGTGCGTGGTGACCCTGGTGCCCGCGGGGCCTCCGGACACGCCCTCCAACTGCTCCGCCTCCCCCGTCTCCCCCGACGGCCTCGTGCACCACGCGGCGCTCACGGTCACCTGCCTGGAGGGCTTCGACGGCGGCCTTCCGCAGAGCTTCCAGCTGGAGGTGTGGCAGGAGGGGGCCTTCGTCGCCAACATGTCCAGGTCGGTATTCGGAATGGCGCTGCTGATGTTTATGTTTATAATGTACACATCAACTTTATATATAAGTATACATGTATATAGATAGATAGATAGACAAATAGACAGATATATAATTAGACAGACAGACAGATAGATAAACAGTTAAAAAATCATCACAAATATGATGAAATCAACAAATTCACAGAAAAAAACTAAACCCACGCCCCCTACATCCTCCCCTAGCGGAACTCCAGAATGGCAAGTGACCGGACTGAAGGCGGGACTAGGCGTGACCTTGCGTGTCCTCGCCCACAACAATAGAGGGCGAAGCGAGGTCACCCGGCTGGAGCTGCACACGGCCAGCGCCCAACACCACGCCGCTCCAGGTAGGGCAGGGATTGGGGTTGGGATAGGGAGGGATAGGGAGGGTTAGGGAGGGAGAGGAAGGGAGAGGGAGAGAGAGAGAATTAGATGAGAGAGAGAAAAAGAGATAGGATGTCAGTATAACTGAAATATTGAGAGAGAAAGAAAGATGAGAAGACATATATATAGATTATGAGAGAGAGAAAGAGAACGTTTGTGTGTGAGAGCGAGCGAGCGAGCGAGCGAGCGAGCGAGCGAGTGAGTGAGTGAGTGAGTGAGAGAGAGAGAGAGAGAGAGAGAGAGAGAGAGAGAGAGAGAGAGAGAGAGAGAGAGAGAGAGAGAGAGAGAGAGAGAGAGAGAAATCAACGAGACAGAAAGAAAAAAGTGAAAGAGAAAAAAGAAAAAAAAACAGAAAACGAAACATAAACAACCACAGAAATCAGATAAAGACAAAAAAGAAGATAAACAGAGACAGAGTGAAGAGAGATAAATCCGCATCTTCCCACCATAAAGCATGCACCAAATCGAGATCCCATTCGACGTCAGTTCCTCTAATCCGACAAGAATCCAAGGGGGATCGAAACGTCATTAGAATCCGTCATAACGAAAACGCACTATTTTCCCGTCGCAGAAAAAATAACAATGCCACTAATAATCCTGGTGCGCTTGTTGCCTTATCTCCGTTCATTTGTTTTAAGTGCAGCAGAAATTACCTCCTCGTTACGCCTTTCCCTAAGTGAGCCTCGTGTTGTGGATGTGATTGTGTTGTGATTTTTTTTTTCCTGTGACAAAAAAGTGTGTGTGTGTGTGTGTATGTGTGTGTGCTTGAGACACACAGATTAGAGAGGGAGAGAAGGAGAGAGAGAGAGAGAGAGAGAGAGAGAGAGAGAGAGAGAGAGAGAGAGAGAGAGAGAGAGAGAGAGAGAGAGAGAGAGAGAGAGGAAGAGATAGATATGCATATAGGGAAAGAAGGTGCTTGTGTGTGGGTGTATGTATATTATGTATGCACACGCACACACACACACACACACATATATATATATACACAGAAATATACCCACGCACATCAACAGAGTGCCTTCAATGACTTTTTTTTTTTTAATCTATTTATCTACAGGTCTCGTAATCGACTCGGAGAGGGAGAAAGTTTACATGGGCGTGCCACCCCTCCTGGGAGCGCTGGTGGGCGTGGGGGTGGTCCTTCTGGTCCTGCTGATCGTGGGCGTGGTGATTGTGAGGTACGCCCGCCACAGGCCGCCCCCCACGCACGTGCACACGCTGGTCATGACGCCCACCTGCCGCGACGCAGGCGCGGAGAGCTACGACCCCGACGTGGTGTCCTCGCTGAAGCGGCCGACGGACAACCTGGACGTGCTGCCGCGGACGGCGCACGCCCAGGGCGAGGCCGCCGCCGGGCGCGCCCACGGCCAGGCGGTCACCCGGACGCGCGCCAACGGCCAGACGGTGACGCAGGCCTACGTGCACCGGCAGGGCGCCAAGCGGGGGACCCTCGCCCGCGGCCTGTGCGTGCGGCGGCAGGTACGGTGCTGGGGCGCTCAGAGGCGGCGGCGCCCTCGCTCTTGGGCGTGGCGGCGTTTTGCCTCTTTGGCCGCCTTTCCGAAAGCATGTTCTTGATGCACACACACACACACACACACACACACACACACATAGCTGCACACACCGAAATTTTTACATAAACATAAGGGTTATTATGAAGAGAAAATTCATTTGGTCCATATTAAAGGCGACCACTTGTTACCACACTGGAACATCGAATCTGGAGAGCATTGTTTTATTCTTATTATTTTTAAACACATCATAATTGTATTTTACCCCATTTTTCATTTGTTTCGAGACACACTTAATTCATATACTACATTGGTTTGACGATATATTTTTTTTGCGAACATACTAAGTAAAATTAGATATTAATATACTGGGAAACACAACTAAAAACTGATTTATTTTAGTTTACACACTTTCCACTAGATGCTTATGCATATGAAATAAATTTCAGATTGTAGAAAGTGGGCATGTATAAAATTCGAATAGATAATATCAAAGAAATGCTTCTTGTATTTCTGCAGCCTAACAGTAGCTTTCTCCAACCGCAGGACAGTCCGTTTCCTGACACCGACAGCGACTCCTCCGACAGCTCCGACTCGGACTCCACCTTCACGGACCTGACGGCGGCGGGGAGGGCGGCCATGGGCTCCAAGGCGGTGAGCAGCCACTCTTTCCCGAGACTGGCAGGCCAAGAGGCGCATAACGCGCAGTCTTCCTTCGACCTGCACCTGTTCTCAGGCCCGGGGGCGCAGGTGGTCGGCGGTGCCACGGGGGGGATGTTCCAGAACGTCACGGGCTTCAGCCACGAGCTGCGTCAGCTGCCGGCGTCAGCGGAGGAGCTGAGGCAGCTATCGTCCGCGAGGCAGTTCATCACGTCTTCCGGGGAGCTACGTCAGCTAACCTCTTCGTCCGCAGAGCTGAGGCAACTCACAGCTTCTTCAGGGGAGTTGCGGCAGCTGACGTCTGCTTCAGGAGAGTTCAGACAACTCACCTCTTCCTCAGGAGAATTGCGGCAACTTGCCTCTACCTTAAATAGTTATCCTCCCTTGTTATTTCCTGGAGAACTTCAGAAAATGGTGTCTACGGGCGACTTACGGCCGCTCCTCTCTGCGGAGAACATCACCCACCTGACTCTGTCCGGGGGCGAATTCCGCTTGGTGCCGGTGTCAGGTGGGTCTTGGCACCTGATAAGCAAATCGCCCTCAGGACTCCCGCCAACCCCTGCGGCTTCCACCAAATACCCAGCCCTGCCAGACACAAAGGCCCACCCCTTGGCGACTCCCAGTCAGGTGGAGGCCATTCCTGCATCCTGGGGAAGTGTTCAGTTGCAGACCTGCAATGTCCAACTGCAGCAGCCTCTTTCCATGCCAACCAGCGATGTAGGGCCCCTGCCTGCTTTAGATTCAGCGATGGCCCTTAGTACTACAGGAGCAGCACCCGCGGGTCTTGCTGTGCAGATTGCAAATACCCAACGGCAACTCCATCGGCCAGACCACATTAGAACGAGCCAGCCCAATCCAACGCACGCCCAGACGCAGTCCCCGGGCAATGAAGTGACCCGCCTAACGGAGAGTGCTTTCAAACAAGACCCACAAGCACGCCTCGGAAACCTTCAGCCGTCACAATCGGTGCTTGAGCTTGAGCCTCCTCCACTTTTCAACGAGAACCTCCAAGCCCAGTCTGAGGCTTGTGTGGAGGCGCATTCCCCGCCATCATTCATGCAGATACAACCTCCTCCGTCATTCAGAGAACCACATCTTGCATATTTTGAAGAGCACGTGCCCTTGCTGAACTCCTCGGAGGAACACCAGTATCCCCAGAGGTCCTTTGATCCAACGCAGGTTCAGCTATACACATCTGAGACTGTTCATCTAGATCCTTCATCTGGAACTGCACAAGTGATTTCTGCTAACTCCGAGAGTTTCCAACAGCCTCCTGGGCTTCAAGCAGCACAAAGACCCATTGCAGACGAATTTCGAAAGTTCTTCAGCTCAATGTCGCAGTCTAGTAAATCAACACCAGTTCCAGAAAGCATTCAGTCGCATTCACCATCACCTGCTGCCAAAACGCCTCCATCTCCTCCGACTGAAGAGTCACAACCCCTTTTACTTTCGCCAGAGACGAAAATGCCCCACGGGTTTCCTTCCACGTACCAACAGCCGCCGCTCATTTCGGCGGCGAACCAGCCGGCTGTGGCAAGAATAGCTGTCGAGTCCAGTACCATGCCACGACCTGCAACTCCGTCTCCAGCTCGTTCTGCATTTCGCCAAGACAGAGACTCGGTAGCTGTGCCTAGGCCTCTGCCTCAAAACAAGACGATAATGAGACAGGCATCCAATTTATCCACAGGGAAGAAGGGCCCTTCCTCGGCGTCAGACGGCTCAGAACAAAAGAGCAAAGGAAAACAAGTGACCTTCAAGTACGAGCCTCAGGAGGACGCCTCGGTCATTGCCAGAAAGCCATCGAAGTCTGAAGCAACCAAAAAGGAAAAGCGATGCGGTCAACTCTTTTCCTACGTCGACCTGTCCTCTCCGAGTAGCATCGACAGCCTTTTTCTGGACAGCAAGTCCTCCCCGCCTTCATCAGTCTCCTCACAGTCTTCTACTAACATCCCCAACACCAGCAGAACCGAACAGTTGCACGGTGAAGGTTCGTCTCGTTGCCCTCCGTCTGTCCAGGATAAGAAGAAAGGCTTTTCCCATCGGGAAGCGTCGACGCCTTTGAAGCCACCGAGGGGATCGAACCTCTCCTCTCCTGTCTCTCCGGAAGCGCCCAAGGAAACCGAATAAGCTTCTCCGCCTTTGTGTATTTCCTTAACCCAAGCAGT
>NC_091564.1:40129365-40134365 GCF_042767895.1 Penaeus vannamei | reverse complement strand
CATCATCGTCATTATTATTGATATTATTATTATTGTTGTTATTTTTATTTTCATTATTATTATTATTATTATTATTATTATTACTATTATTATTAGTAGTAGTAGTAGTATCATCATTATAATGATTGTTATTATTATTATTATTATTATTATTATTATTATTATTATTATCATTATTAATTTTATCATTATCATTATCACTATTATTATTATTATTATTATTATTATTATTATTATTATTATTATTATTATTATTATTATTATTATTATTATTATTATTATTATTATTATCATTATTATTATTATCACCATTAGTAGTAGTAGTAGTAGTAGTAGTAGTATCATTATCCTTATCATTATCATTACAATCATACTTATTATTATTATCACCTATCATCATCATAATTATTGTTATTATTATTATTATTATTATTATTATTATTATTGTTATTATTAATAGTAATGATAACAGTTTCAATACAAATAGTACTTATAATGATTATAACAAAACATCAATAACAATAACAATAATAATGATAATAGTAATGTTATCATCATTATCCTCCTCCTCTTTCTCTCATAATTATCATCGTTATCATTATTATTTTCATGGGTTCTTTTATTATTCTTTTTGTGTTATCATTATCATTATTCATACTACAGGAGGCGTTCAAACACACACACACACACACACACACACATACACACACACACACACTCACCCACACACACACACACACACACACACACACACACACACACACACACACACACACACACACACACACACACACACACACACACACACACACACACACACACACGGACATCCAAACAACATATATTTGCACATCCCTGTCCCCTAAGTGGAATACTTATCACAATTACTTATAAACAATTTACTTATAAATAGTTTACAAAGTAGAAAATTCTTTGTAAATAAAAATACTTTTCACTTCCGGTACAAAATATCACGTGGTACCAATTTGCATAATAAATACACACCAAATGATACGACTTCAATCCTCGTTGAAAGGGGGAAGAAGAGAGAAGGAAGAAAGGAAGGAAATGAAAAAGGAGGAAATAGAAGGAGGGAGAAGGAGATGAGAAAGCGAGGTAGGGGCAAAGAAGGACGTGGGATGCAATAATAGAGATAATAAGATGTGGGAGCATAAAGGACGGATAAGAGAGAAAGCAAAAGAGGAGAGAGCGAGGGGAGGGAAATAGAGAAATGAAAAGATAAGGGAGACACGTAAGCGAAAAGAGAAGTAAGACATGGGATGCAATAACAAAGATGATGAGATGTAGGCGGATAAAGGAGGCTGCAAGAGAAAGGGAAAACAAAGTGATTCTGGGAAAAGAATGGAAGGCCGAACAAAGGAAGAAATTGAAGAAGTTTAAAGATATGAAAAGAAGGAAGAAGAAAGAGAGAGTGATGAAGGGAAAAAATGAGCGACGCAAAACTAAAATGGAAAATGAAAGAAAATGAGAGAATAAAACACAAGTTAAAAATATAGAATGCATGAAGGTTATGAAAAATGGAATAATGTTATTTATGATGAGAATGACAATAAATCTAATGAAAATAAAAACAATAACATTAATGATGATTAGGATAATGATATTCATAATAGTAATGATGATGACTATTATATAATGATCATAATAATGACAGTAAAAACAATAATGATGATAATATTAATAAAAGTAATGATGATAATAATAAAAAACTGATAATAATAATGATGATGGTAATGATAATAGTATCAATAATAATAATAATAATGAGGATAATAATAAAAATGTTTATAATATTAACAGTTATGATAATGGTAATATAATGATAACAATAGTAATGATTATGATATCATAATGGGGATAAGAGTAATGATAATGATAATAATAATGTTGATGATAATGACAATGTTGATGGCAATAAAGATAATGATAATAATGATAATGATAATAGTGATGTTAATGTTTATAATAATGACTATAATGATGATAATTATAATAATAATTTAAAGATAATAATAATGATATTAGCAATAATGATAATAATAATAATAATAAGGATAATAATAACAGTGATAATAACAAAAATAATGATAGTGATAATGATAATAATAAAATGATAATGATAATGATAATACCAATAGTAATGATGATGTTGGTGATAATAATAATAATGATGATGATTATTATGAAAATGAAAGTGAAAATGATAATAACGATGATAATAATAATGATGACAATAATAATGATAATAGTAATGATAATAATAATAATAATAATAATAATAATCATGGGAATTCTAATAATGGTAACGATAACTGTAACAATAACAATAACAATATTATAAAAAATAAACAAAAAAGAAAAAAGAACAAGGATTAAGAATATATAGAAAATAATAAGCATGATAATCTAAAAAAAAAAAAAAAAATCATTAAAAACCTCGCTTCAGGCTTATTATCTCCGCATTAATCCACCCCCCTACCCTTCCACCCCCTCCCCCCAAAAAAAAAGAAAAAAAAGAAAAAAAGAGGAAAACATAAAGATTCTCCTTGAATGCTGTAGTTGAAAGGGAGTCTATTTAGATCTTCATTTAAGTGGGGTTTCTCTTGCACTGTTTTCTTACCGGGAGTCAACAAGCGCAATGGACTCACCTGTAAAACGGAGAAGAAAGGAGAAGGGTCGAAAGGGTTGTTGGTGAAAAGGCAGAGAGTGGAGAGAGGGAGGGAGGGGTGGAGGGTGGGAGGAAGGGGTGGAGAGGGGAAGGGGTGGAGAGGGTGGAGAGGGAGGGAGGGTGGGTGGGTAGGTGGGTGGGAGGAAGGGGTGGAGAGGGAGGGAGGGAGGGAGAGAAGGAGGCAGAGAATGAGAGGAAGGGAGGGAGGGATGGAGGGTGGGAGGAAGGGGTGGAGAGGGAGGAAGGGGTGGAGAGGGAGGGAGGGAAGGAGGGAGGGAGGGAGGGAGGGAGGGAGGAAGGGGTGGAGAGGGAGGGAGGGAGGGAGGGCGGGAGGAAGGGGTGGAGAGGGAGGGTGGGAAAGGGGATGGAGAGGGAGGGTGGGTGGGAGGAAGGGGTGGAGAGGGAGGGAGGAAGGGAGGGAGGGTGGGTGGGAGGAAGGGGTGGAGAGGGAGGGTGAAGAGGGAGGGAGGGAGGGAGGGAGGGTGGGAGGAAGGGATGGAGAGGGAGGGTGGGAGGGAGGGGTGGAGAGGGAAGGAGGGAGGGCGGGAGGGTGGGAAAGAGGGGTGGAGAGGGAGGGAGGGAGGAAGGGGTGGAGAGGGAGGGAGGGGAAGGGTGGGAGGGAGGGAGGTAGGGGGAGGAGGGTGGAGAGGGAGGGAGGGAGGAAGGGGTGGAGAGGGAGGGAGGGAGGGAGGGAGGAGTGGAGAGGGATGGAGGAGTGGAGAGGGATGGAGGGTAGGCAGAGGGGTGGGTGGGTGGGAGGAAGGGAGGAAGGGAGGAAGGGAGGAAGGGAGGATGGGAGGAAGGGGTGGAGAGGGAGGGAGGGAGGGAGGATGGGAGAAGGTGGAGGAGAGGGAGGGTGGGAGGTAGGGGTGGAGAGGGAGGGAGGGAGGAAGGAGTGGAGAGGGAGGAAGGGAGGAAGGGAGGGAGGGAGGGAGAGGGAGGTAGGGAGGAACGGGTGGAGAGGGAGGGAGGGAGGGAGAGAAGGAGGCAGAGAACGGAGGGAGGGAGGGAGGAGGTGGAGGAGAGGGAGGGAGGGATTGGGGAGGAAAGGGTGGAGAGAGAAGGGAGAGAGTGAGAGAGAGAGGGGAGGGGAGAGGATCGAGGGAGGGGAGGAAGCGACTGAGGAGGATATATCAGGGATTGGAAGTCTCGGGAGTGATATCTGGTGAGGGAAGGATAGAGGATAGAGGTAGAAAGTATCAGGTATAAGGCAAGCGAAAATGGTGGGACAAAGGATGTAATCAGATGGAGAGAGGGAGAATAAAGATGTAGAGAGGGAATTGATGATAACTACCGTAGCCTAAAAAAAAAATAATAATAATAAATAAAAATTGTCTACCATCAGGGCTATAAGTACAGTCTTTCACACAGCGCTCTCCATCCTTCCTACACCCCGGCTGACCTTCGCGCCGCCCCCGCCAAGGTCCCGATAAATACGGGACTCGTTAGGGTGACAAAGCAGCATGGACGGGGCGCTGTATCTTAGCGCGCCAGGTTGTTCTCTCCTATTTTCGGACGCCAATTGCTTAGGAACGGAGGCCATTTGTAGTCTCTGAAGGGAATTGGGGAGTTTTTCACCGGAATGTCCCGGCGCGTGCGACCAACGGCTCTCCGCTGCGTCATCGATGGACGATTTCCTCGCGAGGATGAGGGTCGTCGCCCGGCCGCTGGAGGGGCGTGCGGCTGCCTCTCCCTCCGCACGGGATTCGCCGATCAGGGGAGGCAGGATTCGGCGGTGAGGCTGGATGTTTGTAAGGAGAGCCTCGGAGGGATCCTTCACCCCTCCCTGGCCCTCCGAGGCGAGGTCGCGGCCTGACGGCATCAGCTCTGGCTCCGACTCGGTCTCAGACAAGCCCGAGTCCTCGCTGTGCGGGTCAGGGGAACGGAGGTCCTGGGAGGAGCCAGAAAAAATGTGAATTTACTTTCTGATTTTCCAATGCAAACTACATGGAACTCTAGATATTCTGATTCTGCTACTTACACCACTGACCTGCCTCTCTCTCTCCATGCGATGTCTGAAACAGGTGTCCAGCCCCTTTGCGTGTCCGTGGTTGCAGGGACGCTTCCTCGGATCGCCAGGTGCGCACAGGTCTCCGGCAACGAATCCTTTATTGGCTCTACGGCGTTCATGGGAAGACATCCTGCGTCCGTCCTGCTCGTGGGCGTCCCGCTCGGACAAACGCGGGAGGACGTCGAGACCGCGTGGGCGGCACTGAATGGACTTCACTACATCAGGGTCGTAACCATCGCTGGCGGCGGGCGTTAGCGTCACTTCGACCGCTGTTTTCTGCTGCCGGAGACGCAACCTCCT
>NC_091564.1:40106865-40124365 GCF_042767895.1 Penaeus vannamei | reverse complement strand
AGTAATAATGATAGCATAATGCTGATAACAATTATGATGATTTTGATAATGATAATAATGATATTAATGATTATGACATTGCTACTGCTAATGATAATAATGTTGATAATTATAATAATAGTAATGGTAATAAAATGATAATGATGATTACAAAAGGAACTATAATGAGGATACTTATAACAATAACAGGAAAAATATAAGTAAGGATAATAACAAATATGTCACTAATAATGATTATGAAAATAATAAGAAAATAAAATGATGATAATTAAACAATAATAATGATGATAACAAAAACAGTGATAATAACAATAATAATGATAATAATAATAATAACAACAATAATAACAATAGTTATAATGATAATAATAATGATAATATTGATAACAACAGCAACAACAACAGTAGAAATAATAATGGTAATGATAACAATAATCATGATAAAAAACAACGACAATAATGGTGATGATTATGAAAATAATTATAATTGTTATTATCATTATTATTAGTGTAACTGTTAGTATTATTATCATTATCGTAATAATAAGAAAATGATACCAAAAACAACTACAATGATTGTAATTATGATGATGATAATTATAATATAATAGTAATGATAATAGAAGTGATGATATAAGGACAGCAGTATAAATAACAGACTGATAATGATACAAATAATAATATACTGATAAAAATACAAATATTGGTAATAAAATAATAACGGTAATAATGGCAATAACAAAGATCATAAGGATTATTATCGTCATCATCTGAAAATTAGGAAAAAATCAATATAGTAAAAAAATAAGAGAGAAAGAAAGAGAGAAAGAAATTAAGATAGAAAGAGAAAAAGAAATAAAAAAAAGAAAAAGAAGGGGAGGAACAAAGTAAGAACGAAAGAAACAGAGAAAGAAAGATAGAAAGAAAGAAACAGATTAAGAAAGAAAGAAAGAGAGAAAGAAAGAGAAAACAAAAGAAAGAAAGAAAGATAGAAAGAAAGAAAAAGAAAGAAAGAAAGAAAGAAAGACAGAAAGAAAAAAAGAAAGAAAAAAGAAAAAGAAAAAGAAAGAAAAAGAAAGAAGAAAGAAGGAAAGAAAGAAAAAGAAAAAGAAAAAGAAAAAAAGAGAGAAAGAAAAAAAGAAAGAAAAACAAGCTGGCTATATCGGCGGAGACAAGCGAGTGACTGAGCGCCTGGTGGAGTGTGAAGACGATAGAGGAGGCGGCCACTGCACGCTATGGTTGCGAGTGGAGAGGTTGTGGAGGGCTTCTATGAGGCGTATCGCAGAGGGGAGTGGAGGTGGACGTGGTGGAGGTGGAGGAGGTGGAGGTGGTGGTGGTGGTAGTGGTGGAGAGGTTTTATGAGGCGTATCACGGAGGGTTGGGGGGGGGGGGAGTGGAGGTGGTGGAGAGGTTTTATGAGGCGTGTCGCAGGGGGAGTGGAGGTGGAGGTGGTGGTGGAGGTGGTGGTGGTGGAGAGGTGGAGGTGGAGGTGGTGATGGAGGTGGGTTGGGGGGGGGGAGGTGGAGGTGGGGATGGAGGTGGAGGTGGTGATGGGAGTGGAGGTGGTGGTGGTGGTGGTGGTGGGGGGAGGTGGAGGTGGTGATGGAGGTGGAGGAGGGAGTGGAGGTGGAGGTGGAGGTGGAGATGGAGGTGGAGGTGGTGGTGGTGGTGGAGGTGGAGGGGGAGAAGGTGGTGGGGGGGGGGGGGTGGAGAGGGTTTTATGAGGCGTATCACGGAGGGTTGGGGGGGGGAGGTGGAGGTGGTGATGGAGGTGGAGGCGTATCACAAAGGGAGTGGAGGTGGTGGTGGTGGAGGGGGAGGTGGAGGTGGTGATGGAGAGGTTTTATGAGGCGTATCACAAAGGGAGTGGAGGTGGTGGTGGTGGAGAGGTGGAGGTGGAGGTGGAGGTGGAGGTGGTGGTGGAGAGGTTTTATGAGGGAGTGGAGGTGGAGTTGGTGGTGGTGGAGAGGTTTTATGAGGCGTATCACAGAGGTGGTGGTGGTGGAGGTGGAGGTGGTGGTGGTGGTGGAGAGGTTTTATGAGGCGTATCACAGAGGTGGTGGTGGTGGAGGTGGAGGTGGTGGTGGTGGTGGAGAGGTTTTATGAGGCGTATTCATGAGGCGTATTTTATGAGGGTTGGGGGGGGAGGTGGTGTCTAGAGTGGTGGTAGAGTCAGATTCAAGTTCAAACACTTTATTCCATTGCAATGAGTCATGCGGTCTGAAAATGTTTGTTATAAACCTTGTTTCATCTATTTTTTGTTAATATGTGTCGATGTTTGTCTGTTCCAAAGTGAATCTACCGACTTCTGCAAAGAAATCATTAAAGTGTTCTTTGTTATTAATGGAATTTAGGGAAACGTCTGTGTTAGGTTCCTTATTAGGCACTAGCGCATTAACCAGTATCATTGTTCGGCAGATTCGTTTCTACATTCACTGAACTTTTGAAATTATTCATTTTCGTACAATGGATGTGCATTTTCATATTTCTCTTCATATGTACATATTCATCCTAAAAGGTGATGTCAGATCTCTCTATCTTGAGAAGTTTGTGAGTATTATTTCTATCTTATATGGCTCTCTTATTGTTTTAATTAATTAATTAATTAAATTAATTAATCTCAATGTTAATGAGGACGTTTTACTGTTTTAGACTTAAAAGGAGCGGAGGAATCTAAGTCATTCTTTATCACATCAATTAGAATATTTCAACGCCATCTGTTGCTAAAATCTCTGACTGAGAATAACGATTCGTTGGCTACGATATGTAGTAACTGAGGTGGTAGAGGAAGAGGTGGAGCTAGAAGTGGAAGTGGAAGTGGTGGCTTTAGACTATCTTTGCCCAAGCTCGCAATATATGTGGAGCTGGTCAGAAAAATAGGAAATTTTCATATCGTGGTTAATGTCAAACTGAATTGCAGGCAGAAAGGGAGAGAGAGAGAGAGAGAGAGAGAGAGAGAGAGAGAGAGAGAGAGAGAGAGAGAGAGAGAGGGAGAGAGAGAGAGAGAGAGAGAGAGAGAGAGAGAGAGAGAGAGAGTGAGAGAGAGAAAGAGAGAGAGAGGGAGATAATAATACCAGTAATTACAACACCAACAACAATGATGATAAAAGTAGTAATAATAATAACAATAATGACAATAATATGAATTACTTTAATGGTGATAATAATAATGACATTAATAATGATAATAATAATGATCATGATATCAATACTGACATAAATGATACTACTTTTAACAACAACAACATTAAAGATAATAACAGTTATGATAATGATGCTACTACTTCTACTAACAATAATAATTATAATAATTATATAATAATATAATAATAAAATAATAATATAATAATATAATAATAATATAATAATAATAATTATAATGTTAATAATGATCAAAATAATGATGATATGATAACATGAGGTGTTCTATACTCTGTGGCTCTTAATGCATATACATTGGTGGATATATGTCGTGTAATGGTACCATGAAGCATCTAGGCAAAAAAAAGAAAAAAAAAAAAAAGAAAAAAAAAGGCATAATCATTAACTCCTTGACGTGCAGTCTATGTTTTTTCTTTCCTTTTTTATATATAAACTAGAGTTCCTTTATTATGATCAGAGAACGAAAATGAGTAAGCGAAGGTGTTTTTTTTTTTTTAAATATGAAAACCTTGATTAGAATCCCTCTCGTTATGAGCCTTCTTGTGAAAACTTAACAAAGAATGAAGTTCGAAAGATCCCTCATCACTTTCTTGATTACTTTAATAGAAAATTTAATGAAGATGATACTTGTAGAATTATAAGTTGAGTATATAAACCATAAACCATAAACCATCACTTAAGCAAAAAAGAATCAAGTCCAGCTGCTTAGAAAAACAAACTTACACAGAACTTAACTTCTCTTTGTTTTGGGGGACTTTACACAGGGGGAGGGGGGGTTAGTGATACACAGGGTGTCTAGTCCAGACTGAAGTAAATTTCGGGCCGTTTTTGGCGTTATAGCGTTGATGACGTCATAAACCACGTCATGACCTATCTTTCGTATTAAAAAAAAAATATATATATCAGACTAAATCTTCGAGGTTAAAACATATGTTAAATGGTCAGAAGAAAAGATGAAAAATATCCAAAGTAAAAAAAAATAAATTAATTAATTGTAACAATAAAAGTAAAAGATGGTGGGGGGGGCGGGAGACGGGAAATGAGTGGCGAGGAAATGCTCTTGGAAGGGCGTGTTTTAGGACTCAGATGCTACAATACAATAATAATAATAATAATAATAATAATAATAATAATAATAATAATAATAATAATAATGATAATAATATTAATGATAATAATAATAATAATAATAATAATAATAATAATAATAATAATAATGATAATATTAATGATAACAATAATAATAATAGTAATGATAATAATAGTAATGATAATGATAATAGTGATAATGATAATGATAATAATTATAATGATAACGATAATAATATTCATACTAATAATACTGAAAATAATAATGATACTACTACTACTACTACTACTACTACTAGTAGTAATAATGATAATAATGATAATAATATCAATAATAATAATGGTATTAATAATAATAATGGTAATAATAACAATAATAATGATAATAATAATAATAACAGTAGTAATGGTGATAACAATAAGGATAAAAAAATTATTTACAATAAACATTGATGGTGATAATAATGATAATAAAGCAACAATAGTTACAACAATATTAACAACAAAGTCATGATGATGATGATAGTGATAAAAGTAATAATGAGTATAATAATCATTGTGGTGATCATGAATAATATAAATGATAATGACAATAATAATGAAAATAGTGATAATAATAATAACAATGATGATGATACTAATAACACCATGATAATGATAATAATAACAATAACAATAACAAAAATGATGATAATACTAATAATGATTATGATATTAACAACAACAATGATATTAGGATAATATTGGTACTTCTACCAATATTGATAACAAGAAAAATAATAATAGCAATATTCGTCTAAGCCACGGTCGGTTGGTTCCAGAGTGCCGACTTCTATCTCGCTTCGTGGGTGTTCAGAACAGATGAACATCATGAACAGAGTGTTATTTCATCTGCTGACACCATATCCGAGGAAGTGAACATGTGTTCTTGATATTCCTTTAGGTTATAGATGAATTGTTGAACTGTAGCGTTCATTTTCTTTTCATTCTGTATTTGATTGTATTTTTTTCTAATTTCTAGAACTGTATTTCAGGATTAAGATATTTGTCAAAAGCGTAAAGTAAAGAACTATATTTAAAGATAAAGAATTAGCCAAAGCTTAAAGTTTTATTATTTCTCAAAGAATATTTAAATACTGAGGTCTAGCAAAGTTATAAATCTTATTATTCTCTCTAAGTATTCTTGAAAGATATACTTTGTTCTTAACCTTCTATTAATGATTATTCGCGTATTTAGATTTTATGACTTTCATTATTCAAAAACAAAAGAGCAATCATAAATTCAAATTTTCTTATAATAATTTCTCAACTGTAATTATCCCATCATAAATAATTCTGATCTTAAGAATTATTCAAAGAGATGCTGAAAAGATTTTGAATTACTTTCCTGTCCTGATAATCATCAATCTCTCACTTTATTTCTTCACATAATTCCATATCATTTTACATTTCTACGAATTAGATTTAACGAAATTCAGCCAAAGACACAGGGAATCACAGGCGCAGAGAGAGAGTGCGGAGAAGACCAAATACTAGTACATGTTTATGAAAGTATTAGGTTCCAAAAATACACCGTGTCCTGTGGCAGAAACCCCGTGAACATGTCTGAAATAACACGGACCAGATCACGGAAATCGGTATTGATTTCTGGGCAGCAACAGCAAGTTTGACGAAGACTTACTTCATGACAGATTCAAAATGGAAATGTCATTATTCAAATTGCTCTCTAACAGAGTAACTTTAGTTTGATGGTGGATCATAAAAAAGAAAGAAAGAAAGTAGAAAAAATAAAAATAAAAGTAAATAAAGAAAGAAAGAAAGGAAAAGAAAAGAATATGTATGAAAACTACTTAGAAAGACGTAAAATAAAGAAAGAAAGAAAGAAAGAAAAAAAATCATCACACCGGTCACATCTAAAACCAAGAATTCAAAAATCTTTCTGGCAATTTTCTAGAACACGTTCGCATCTTCAAAGCTATCAAATGCGTTATCACTGGACTCTTTACGATATTTTAACATATACTTTTAGTACAATAGGCGAGACAAGAACCGACTGGTAGTGAGTGCATAAGGAATAATCGGTAAAGGTCATTAGATAATACTTTATTCATGTATTTCCCACCGCCTGGAATGTAAGATATCTATATCTGATCAACAAGATAGGTCGCTCCTTATATTCTACACTTCGAAAGGTAATGCTAAATATTTTTAAAATGCCATAAAATCGTAGACCAATGATAACGAAGTATTCTGAGGCGGATTCACACCTCAGAATCAAGCCCTTTCTATCAAACCTAATAAAAAGTTTCAACAAAGATTCAACTCTCAAGCAGATATCAGATAGAAAAAAAAAAAAAAAAATCAAAATATGTGTCCTGACAAACTACTGAAATCAAGTATCTTCTTCCGAAATAGGTAGAAAGTGATTAATAAAAATGATAGTAGTTTTACTGAGGTGAGAAAAAAAACATAACCATATTCTTAGACTATACAATAAAGTGCATTAGTTTGCATGATATAATCCCAAAAAACAACCAGATTGTCGGAACCTCAGCCCCCTCCCCCCACCCCCCTTTTGCCCTTCCTTGTAGATTCTTAGTTCTTTCCCGTTTGCTGGAAGAAGAAGAAGAAGAAGAAGAAGAAGAAGAAAAGACATATAAAAGTACATCTATTTTATTATGATCCTGCACCTGAAACGGCATGTGTTGTGGTGGTTAGTAGACTGAGACGAAAATGGAAACTAGATCGCAGCAAGGAGGGTTGGTGTACGTAGGGGCATCATGAGGCTTTATGAGGCTTTATGAGGTTTTATGGCGCTCATCAATAGAGGCTGATGTGGCATATGGGTGGGTGTGTGGGCTCTGGAATGTTTTTTTTTTTTTTTTTTTTTTTTTCAGGAGCACTCAAATTATGGCAAGTTTGATAGCATACGCGTGTTTACATGGGTTATGTGTGTTCATTTCCCTATAAAGCAAGGTCTAGTATTCACGTCTATGCAGGTAAAATGTTTAACGAAAAGTAGACGTTGTGATTTAGATACACACACACACACACACACACAAACACTCACTCATATTCACACACATACATACATATATGTGTATGTGTGTATCCATACACACCCAAGCACAAACACAAAAGAAACCACGGGCACAAACGCACACACAATGACTGACCTAGAAATATTGGCGACGAGGACTCCCTCCTGCCACGTCTCCAGCAGGAAGCTCTGCGGGAGGCCGCCGTCGAAGCCCTCCAGGCAGCTGACGGCGAGCGCAGCGCTGCCTGCTGGGGCCTCGAGGCTGACAGGGGCGGCGGTGCAGTTGGAGGGCGTGTCCGGAGGCCCCGCGGGCACGAGGGTCACCACGCACGCCTGCCGCTGCTGCCCGACCTCGTTGGCGGCCAGACAGAGCAGCTGGCCGTAGTCCTCGGGCGTCCGGGGCGTGAGCAGCACGAGGGACGTCCGGCCTTCGCTCCGAATGTCGTCCTCGGGAATGGCCACCTCGCTGCCGTCCGCCAGCGTCCTCCTCCACGCCCACGTCAAGCCTCGGAAGGGCTCGGCCTCGACCATGCAGCGGACAGTGGAGAGCGACCCCAAGGGCGCCCCCTGGGTCCGGGGATGCGCGGCGCCGGCACACACGGGGCGGTCTGTGGCGGCGGGAGGAGAGGCGCTTGGGTTGGCTCGGGTGAGGCTCACTCCCATTTGTGTAATTTTGTGTCTACCTTAATTATCTTAATTAATTATTAATTTTCACACTCTCTACTTCTACTATGTGTTGATGGTGATAATGCTGTAATTCCATTGAAGTAAAATAATCTTGGCAAGGTACCTATAAAAATCTCTAACGTAGAAGAATCAAGCACCAAACAGTGGCGTGTGTCCGACGATGAAGTGAACCGCCGCCACAGAAAGAAAAATAATAGACCACGACCTTTCGAGATGAGAAATCGAGTCATAATTCATCGCTCCTTTTTTTTTTATTGCGACTGGGAAGTTCTGTTGATGTTGATGATGAACTTTTACAGTAATGCCAGCCAGGCCACGATTCATATAAAGATCACGATAATATTGATCAAAAAGAAAAAGAAAATACTCAAAAGGTTTCATATATTAGTCACAAATCGCTTTTGGTGTTCAAATACTATGATTCCCCAGTATGATAAGCAAATTCCGTTTCACAATTATCGATTACAATGGATAATAATACCGGGATAACGGTTTAGATCTTAATTTCATCGACTGTAATTAATCTCCCACCGAGTATGACATCAGGAACTAGCGAAATTTTACCTCTGAAAGCCAGCCCGCACTATGAGCAGAATGAGGCCCGTGCTATACCCAGCGTTATCTTTTCGCTGGCTAGGTAACACATCATGTCCGGTTAGTTTAGACACTACTTGTTGCAGTCTGCGGACGGTGAGTGCGTGATAATAGGCAAAGCAAACCGAGGAGAGGAGTAAGATAACATGAATGAGGGCCAGCAGTGGTGCACAGCGTGTTATCAGAACATACTTTTCACGGTAAGAGGGCAAAAAGATTGCAAGGGAGAGAACAAGCAACATATACTCTCTTTTTCCCTTTTGTATGCGTGAAATATGCAGGTGGGAGTTCTCACTCGCAGAAGCTTAAGCTCCCAGCGGACAAATGTGGGTGGCAGTAAATGCAGGACTGAGATAAAACCGGTAAAAGACAAAATGAATATACGGCGTGAAACTCTACGGGATCCACCCGCCACATTTGAGTTACTCGAGGAACATTGTGTGTGTTTGTTTGCGTGTATTTGTTTGTTTGGATGAGCGTGTGTGTGTGTTTGTATATATATATATATGTATATATATGTATATATATGTATATATATATATATATATATATATATGTGTGTGTGTGTGTGTGTGTGTGTGTGTGTGTGTGTGTGTGTGTGTGTGTGCGTGTGTGTGTGTGTGTGTATGTGTGTGTGTGTGTGTGTGTGTGTGTGTGTGTGTGTGTTTGTGTGTGTGTTTGTGTGTGTGTGTGTGTGTGTGTGTGTGTGTATGTGTGTGTGCGTGTATCTATATACATGTGTGTATACATACTATGCGTACTGTATATATATATATGTATATATATATATATATATATATATATATATATATATATATATATATATATATATATATATATATATATATATATATATATACGTATGCACATGAATATTTAAATACAGTAAAATGCTAATATTCGTTTGATACAGTAATTTCGACACTCGACGTGCAGGTAGTTAACAATGCAACGGCAAACCTGACTAACTAATAAAACTCCAACTTTGCAATTTAGGAACTGTCTACAATCAGCACTGTGATTAAATATGCAGAACAAATAACTTTACCAGCTGTTGTTCATTTCGCTCCTCTTCATTGTCGTGAACATTATCACTTTTACATATTGTAATAGCGTTGGTACATTCCTTACAATTTCGTATTTTTTTTTTTTACATTATTACTCTTATCATTATCATTGTTATAACCTTTACTATTGATACTATCGGCATTATCATTACTATCATTATTATTATCATTGTTATCAATATTTTTGTTATAATTTTTATTATTATTATTATTTTCATTTCTAGCATCATTATTATTATTAAAGATAATATCCCTCGACCAAACAAGCCCCCCCCTCCCCCGGCCTAACACGCCCCTCCCCCTGACCTAACAAGCTCCTCTCTTAAACCTAACAAGCCCTTCCCTTAAACCTAACAAGCCCCTCCCCCCAAGGCCTAACAAGCCCTCCCCCCGACCTCTAACAAGTCCCTGCCACCCTCGATCTAACACCCTTATCCCCGCCGACCTAGCAAGCTCCTCCCCTGACCTAACAAGCTCCCTCCCCCCCCCCCATGACCTAACAAGCTCCTCTCTTAAACCTAACAAGCCCTTCCCCCATGACCTAACAAGCCCCTCCCCTAAGGCCTAACAAGCCCCTCCCCCCCGACCTAACAAGTCCCTGCCACCCTCGATCTAACAACCTTATCCCCGCCGACCTAGCAAGCTCCTCCCTGACCTAACAAGCTCCTCCCCCCCAAGCTAACAAGCCCCCGTCCCCCCGACCTATGAAGCCCCTCCCCCCAAGCTAACAAGCCCGTCCCCCGACCTACCAAGCCCCCTCCCCCCTCGACCTAACAAGCCACGGGTTTTTCCCTACGACCAAACGAACTGAATTTACGATCGCTTTTGTCCATTCCCTTCTATCTCCCTTTTATTCCACGGCTTTCTTTTCCTGTTGATTTGCTTCCTGTCTGAGGAAACACGATAAGGTCAACAGTTCTTTTCAGAAACAGATTTAAATGCGTAGAATGGTGAACTTCAGTTATCTTTTCACAAGAGTTGTAACTGGTAGAGAACGAACGATAAAGATGGTGAAAAAGATGATGAAGATGAAGAAGAAGAAGAAGAAAGAGAAGAAATAGAATGATAATGATAAGAAGAACAAGAGGAAATCTAAAAAAGAAAAAGAAGAAGAGGAAATATGTAACAGAAGATTAAAAAGAAAAAAGCAGAAGAAAATATAGAATAATGATGACAAGACGAACAAGAGAAAAAAAACGAAAAAGAAAAGATGAAATATAAAAAAAGAAAGAAGAAAAGAGGAAATATAAAAGAAAAGAAAAGAACAAGAGAAAATATATAAAAAACTAAAAAGACGAGAAGAGGACATATAAAAAAGACTAATAATAATAATAATAATAATAATAATGATAATAATAATGATAATAATAATAATAATGATAATAATAATAAAAAAAAACTGAATAACCACAAACAAACAAACAAACTTGCACATGCAGAGACAAAAGCCCACAAGGCCAGACGAAGACATCTGAAGCTTCAGAAATTGATATTAATGCATTCTGGCTCACGCGCCTCTCTTTCTCTCTCTCTCTTCGCATTTTTTTCTTCACTTAATGTGATCTGGATTTTATCTCGTTTGAAGCGCGTAGGAAGGAATAAGAGATAAGAGAGGATAAGTGCCGGGTGAGGAGAGAGGGAGAAAGGAGGAGGGAAAGGGAGGGAAAGGAGAATGAGGGGGAGGAGGGAAGGGAGGAGGAGGAGGGAGGAGGGGGAGGAGGAGGAAGAGAAGGAAGAGGAGGAGGAGGAGGAGGGTAGGGAGGAGAAGGAAAAGGAAGAGGAGGAGGAGGAGGAAGAGAAGGAGAAGGGAGAGTAGGAGGATGAGGAGAAGGAGAAGGAGGAGGAGGAGGAGTTAAAGGAGGAGGAGTTAGAGGAGGAGGAGGAGGAGGAGGAGAATAAGGAAGAAGAGAAGGAGGAAAAGGAGGAGGAGGAGGAGGAGAAGGAAAAGGAGGAAAAGAAAGAGGAAAAGGAGGAGGAGGAGAAAGAGGAAGAGGAAGAGGAGGGGAAAGAGGAAGAGGTGGAGGAGGAGTGGGAGGTGAGAGAGGTGGTGGAGAATCAGACAGGAGAAAACAGAGAAAAGGAAGAAGCATAAAGTGGTTGAAGAAGGGAAGTGAAGTGGATGACGAAAACAGGGGGGAAGAGAAGGAGGAGGAAGAGAAAAAGGAAAATTGGCGATGAAGGAGGAAGAAGAGAGAGAGAGAGGGAGAGAGAGAGAGAGAGAGAGGGAGAGAGAGAGGGAGGGAGAGAGAGAGAGAGAGAGAGAGAGAGAGAGAGAGAGAGAGAGAGAAAGAAAGAAAGAGAGAGAGAGAGAGAGAGAGTTAATTGCCCAAGGGACCCGGAAGAAGGGCAGGGGGTTGGGGATTAAGACAGATGATAAGATTAACGGATGAAGAATTGAAAGAAATAGGGAAAGATAAGAACAAAATGAAACCAAGGGGGAGTAGGGGAAGAAGAAGAAGGAGAAGAAGAGGGAAGGGAGAATCAGTGATAAACCAAAGGAATGAATTGATACGAGGAGGAGAGAGAGAAAGGGGAAAGGGAAAACGAGAGAAGAAACTCTTTAAAGGACTTTCTTTTATACCTTTTATCATCATCTATTTTCTAATTCTTCTTCTTTCTCTCTTCAATTATCTTTTAGTCTTTTTTTTTTACTCTTTTCTTTTAGTTATTCTTTACATCCTTTCTCATTTCGGTAAGGAGATATTCATCTTTGTTCTTGAATTCGAGTCTTTTTCTTATTTCTTACAATAGTTGATGAAGACGAGTCGGGTGAATGAGGTAGAGAAATATATGCACATACACACACGCACATGCATATCCACACGCACACACTCATGTCCACACCCACACACACAGACGCATACACTTACATCCACGTTTACACATCCTCACACACACAAACACACATCCACACCTACACACACTCGCATCCACACACACACACACACTCACATCCACACCTACACACATACCCACACACACTCACATATACACCTACACACACACACACACATCCACATACACTCACACGTACACACAAACACGCACACTAACACACACACACACACACACACACACACTTAATTTATACCACTAGACACATATATCATTTAGTAAGTACTTCTGCAAATAAATTAATAACTGCTTTTCTTTCCTCAGATATGCAAATTAGTGAGCGAATTATCCAGCAAAGGCAACTTCGCAAATTGCTGAAATATCTGCATCTCCCACTTAACCCTTTTCTTAGCACTTGCAAGAGCTAAATCCTCCGATTTCATCTCATGGATAGAAAAAGATGAATTAATGGGATATATAAGACGGAAGCCGAGGCAAATGCCCAACATTGGCAACTCAGTGAATTAACACACATACACACACACACAGATACACACACACACACACACACAAACACACACACACACACACACCCACTCACACACACACACACACACACACACACACACACACACACATATGAATCACATTATCTACGCATTCATGCCTACAGAGAGCAAACACACTGCCCCCTCCAGTATACTCAAACACAAACACATAGAAGCCTCGACACATACCGTTCCAAACTACTTACGTTTTACGGTCAAGTAGACAGTGTCACTTGAGGTCGTCGCCTCTGCGTTGGCGGCCTGGCACCTGTACGACCCGGAGCGCTGCCGACGGACACCTCGAAGGACCAGGGACAAGCCGTTCACCAGCAGCCCCGCCGTCGGGTCGTTCTCCAGCTGGGCGCCCTGAGGGAAGGCCAGGCACACGCTGGGACTCAAATGAACAACTATCTATCTCTCTGTCTATCTAATCTATCTGTCTATCTATATGTCGATCCACTTATCTATCTATCTATTTGTTAATCCATTAATTTATCTATCGATCTCTCTATCTCTCTATCTATTTATCTCTCTATCTATCTCTCTCTCTATCTATTTGTCAGTCCAACCATTTATCTATCGATCCATCTATCTCTCTATCTATGTATCTATCTCTCTATTCATCCACTCACCCATCCCAGTATCCATATTTCTATCTATCTCTATACTAAATAAATATATCCATCATAATCCGCACTATCCATCTATCAATCTATCTACCCATCTTCCTATCTACATACACCTATCAAAATACACAGACAAAATAGTTGAAATCTTCCTTCCTTGAAATCTTCCTTTTGATATCCAGTTACTCGGCAGAAGGAGGGAAGTACACCAGGCAGGAAAAGCTACATCTGTGACCAAGGGAAAGAGAGGACACAGTTCGCTGGTACTAATCTCTTAAAAGGAAATCGTAGACTTAGGATGCGTATCAAAAATGAAAGAGAAAGAGAGAGAGAGAGTTAGAGAGAGGGAGAGGGGATATAGGAGGGGGAGGGAGAGGGAAAGGGAGAGGGAAAGGGTGAGAGAGAGAGAGAGAGAGAGAGACAGAAGGAGAGAGAGAGAGAGAGAGGGAGAGGGAGAGAGAGAAGGGAGAGAGAGAGAGAGAGAGAGAGAGAGAGAGAGAGAGAGAGAGAGAGAGAGAGAGAGAGAGAGAGAGAGAGAGAGAGAGAGAGAGAGAAATAGAGAGATAGAGAGTAAAAGAGAAAGAAAAAAATGAAAATGGGGAAAGAGAAGGGAGAGAAAAAATGGAAAGAGCCATAAGAAAGAGAAAGAGAAAGAAAAACAACAGAGAAGAAGACATAGAATAAGACGAAGAAGAAGACAAAGAAGAAGACGAAAAAGAAACGAAGACGAAGACGAAGAAGACGAAGACGAAGACGAAGAAGACGAAGAAGAAGACGAAGAAGAAGACGAAGGAGAAGACTCAGAAGGCCCCCCGCCCCGCCCCGTGACTCACGTTGTGGAACCAGTCGACGCGGTGGAAGGGCGGGTTGGCCTCCACGTCGCACTCGAAGTACACGTCGTCGTCCTCCTTGATGCGTCGCGGGTCCAGCGCTCGGCCCAGGCGCAGGACCACCACCGGGGCGTCTGGGGAGGGGGGGGGGGGTAGATGGAGACGATATAGGACACTTGTGGAGCTGTGTATGCCTCTTGGAGTGGCCGTTTGAGTAGGACTAGCTCCTCCTCGAAAGGCCTACTCCGAAGAAGAAACCCATTTAGTATACCCGTTGAGCCGCGTCTTCCTCTTAGAGTGGATGTTCAAGTTGGACTAATTACCCAGTTCCTCCTCCGACGATGATGATGGTGTGGTGATGATAATGATGATGACGATGATAATAACACTGTAACTATATCACTAACAACATCGTCTTAGATACTACTATAGTGACAAAAAAGAAACAAACAAAATGATGAAAAAGAACTGTGAAACAAAAGAGACTGTACTATTCTTAGTCATCTACTTTTTGAATGAAAAAAATTATAATATTTTCTTTATGATTCCATTCCACTGAACTGCATTTCCAGTTGACAACCAAGTGCTCGTAAAAAATGTTTTTTTTTTTTTTTATGAAAATAGTTTTCCTTTTTGGTGTATCACCTAAAACGTTCAATCCATTACAGCTTCATCTCGCAAGAATCCTTTGCCAACTGTTGCTCTAAAGCAGCTGAAGACAGAGCTCCTTAGTGTGTCCTCAGAGTGCCCTCACGGTGTCTTCCGAAACCCTCCAAATGTCAGGTAAGTTCTTGAAAGTCGGCGAAAGTTGGAGAAAAGCGTCTTGAAACTTCGCAGCGAAACGTTTCCTTGAATACTTCAGAGAGTCTGTTGTCTCAGCCGAAAGATGGATTATTGTATATATATATATATTTCTTTGAGGCGCTGATGAGTAGTAAAAAGTGAGGAGGAGAGAGGAGGAAGAGGCGGAGGTGGATATGGAGCGAGAAAATTAATCTTAAAAGAAACGGTCTTGGTTAGTTTTGTTTACTTTTTGGTCTGCTTGCTCTCTTAAGCTATTACTGAGCCTCTTGACCATAATACTAATAAGACATAATGTATTTAGTTTTCTTTTTTCATTCTTTTTTTTACAATGCGATACACCTAATAGTAAACAAATAAACCTACTTAAAAAAAAAAAAAAAAAAAAAAATCCTCACGCGTGAAATTAAACCCCACAATTAAGAAACAACATCGACCTCATCCCGACGATAAGCCAGACACAAACAAAGAGATAAATTCGCCGACTCTATTTCACCCTTCCATCCCGTGATCTCCTTGGCTTACGCGCTGAAGTTCCCTCTGATATAATCTGTGTGCCAGCGCCTCCGCGGGACAAGAGACATCAGACATCAGGCAGCAGAAACGCCGGAGATGAAGATGAGCCTCTAGTCCGGTGGCTGGTGGGAAGGTATGATTCAATCCCTCAATCTCTTTCTCTATCTCTCTTTCTCCTCTCTCTGTCTGTCTCTGTCTCCGTCTGACTTTTTCTCTCTGTCTCCGTCTGTCTTCTTCTCTCTCTCTCTCATTCTCTATTTCTGTCTCTGTCTGTCTGTCTGTCTCTCTCTCTCTCTCTCACTTTGGTTGCGACTAGACTGTGGATGAGCCTCTGTTCACTCGTTGGTGGGAAGGTATGATTCAGTTTCTCAATCCCTTTCTCTCTTTCTCTCTCTCTCTCTGTCTGTCTGTCTGTCTCTCTGCCTCTTTCTCTTTCTCTCTCTCTCACTCTTACTCACACTCTCTAGTCTCTCTCTCTCTCTCTGTCTGTCTCTGCCTCTTTCTCTTTCTCTCTCACTCTTACTCACACACACACACTCTCTCTCTCTTACTCACTCTCTCTCTCTCTCCCTCTTTGCTTATCAAACTATCTATCCATCTATCTATCTACCTGCTTATCTGTCGACCTACTTATGTACACGGTGGCTGGGACGAGAAATAATTTCAATAGAATATCTTCATTTACTTCATGAATCAAAATGCAAATTCCAGGTTGCATAATTGCGAGAACTCGGCGAGTGGATGAAACCCATTCAATGAGAGAGAGAGAGGGAGAGAGAGAGAGAGAGAGAGAGAGAGAGAGAGAGAGAGAGAGAGAGAGGGAGAGAGAGAGAGAGAGAGAGAGAGAGAGAGAGAGAGAGAGAGAGAGAGAGAGAGAGAGAGAGAGAGAGAGAGAGAGAGAGAGAGAGAGAGAGAGAGAGAGAGAGAGAGAGAGAGAGAGGGACAGAGAGAGAGAGAGAGAGAGAGAGAGAGAGAGAGAGAGAGAGAGAGAGAGAGAGAGAGAGAGAGAGAGAGAGAGAGAGAGAGAGAGAGAGAGAGAAGAGAGAGAGAGATAGAGAGAGAGAGAGAGAGAGAGAGAGAGAGAGAGAGAGAGAGAGAGAGAGAGAGAGAGAGAGAGAGAGAGAGAGAGAGAGAGAGAGAGAGAGAGAGAGAGAGAGAGAGAGAGAGAGAGAGAGAGAGAGAGAGGGAGAGAGAGAGAGAGAGAGGGAGAGAGAGAGAGAGAGAGAGAGAGAGAGAGAGAGAGAGAGAGAGAGAGAGAGAGAGAGAGAGAGAGAGAGAGAGAGAGAGAGAGAGAGAGAGAGAGAGAGAGAGAGAGAGAGAGAGAGAGAGAGAGAGAGAGAGAGAGAGAGAGAGAGAGAGAGAGAGAGAGGGAGAGAGAGAGAGAGAGAGAGAGAGAGAGAGAGAGAGAGAGAGAGAGAGAGAGAGAGAGAGAGAGAGAGAGAGAGAGAGAGAGAGAGAGAGAGAGAGAGAGAGAGAGAGAGAGAGAGAGAGAGAGAGAGAGAGAGAGAGAGAGAGAGAGAGAGAGAGAGAGAGAGAGAGAGAGAGAGAGAGAGAGAGAGAGAGAGAGAGAGAGAGAGAGAGAGAGAGAGAGAGAGAGAGAGAGAGAGAGAGAGAGAGAGAGAGAGAGAGAGAGAGGGAGAGAGAGAGAGAGAGAGAGAGAGAGAGAGAGAGAGAGAGAGAGAGAGAGAGAGAGAGAGAGAGAGAG
>NC_091564.1:40099365-40101865 GCF_042767895.1 Penaeus vannamei | reverse complement strand
ATATATATATATATATATATATATATATATATATATATATATATATACACACACACACACACACACATATATATATATATATATATATATATATATATATATATATATATATATATATATATATATATATATATATATATATATATATATATATATGTCAGTGTTCAAATTAAGGCATTGCCGCCAAATATCGGTTGATAATTAGATGACTGTGTTGCCAATGGTCAATAACATATTTAACTACAATTTTGCCCGGTTACGTTAATTAAATTTGATATGGATATTTCTTACCCTGATATTCCTCCAAAGTTTAAACTAGGTAACGCTGCCATCACACGTTTTTTAATCTAAATAACCCGAAAAAAAAACGCATTATGGTTTCAATACGTAGCCTGGCACGGCAGTCGAGGCAGGACGTGGGGTGGCTAGAGACAACCTCCCCCCTCCCCCTCCCCCCCACTCCCCCACAATCACACATTCGGTTCTCTACAGAGCCTCACCCTCGTCTTCCACTCAGCGCCCCATCCACCCATCCACCCAGTCATGAACCCGAGATCCAGGTGAAAAAGTTGAATATCCACCCGTACCCGATCGACTGCATACATGAGTACAAACGCCAAAAAAAAAAAAAAAAAAAAAAAAAACACGAACGAACAAGCCAACAGCACCGTTCAAAATTTAATTCCCTGTTTGCACTGTGAATAATAGTACACATTTTATATCACGTATTGCCACCCATCATGGCAATAACAGAATATAATGTGAAGTTACGTCTCATAAGGATCATAAAATAATATCATAGTATAGAAAAATCTATCATAATGGTAATAACATAATATCATAATATATGACATTGGTGAGAAAATAATACCAACAACAATAATAATCAGAAAGTATGTGTCAGTGGTTATAACATACCCGGGAACGCTTACAAGACGACCCACATTATACCACAAGAATCATTATTAATATTATCATTATTAATATTATCATTATTAATACTATCATTATTAATATTATCATTATTAATACTATCATTATTAATATTATCATTATTAATATTATTTATTATTAATATTACAATATTAATTAATTAATTATTAATATTACAATATTGATTAATTAATTATTAATATTACAATATTACAATATTAATACTATGATATTAATTAATATTATTAATATTACGACACTAATCATACCACAAGAATCCACAGGTAATCATCCTCACAATCAAATACACTCCCAATCAAACACATCTGTTTACGTAAACAAACCTGCGAAAAGATTATTGTCCATGCAACCTACGACACAAGTACGTCGACTCCAAGTACTGACGTGACAGTACGTGAAAAACCCACTTAAGGTGTCAAGGTATGCGTGTAAAAGCAGATGGATATTGGATAATATGATCCTGAGTTTGCGTGCGTTGGGTTGATCGCCCACATTATTATGATGGGTGGTGGGTGGATAATATTATGCGGATTACAATCTCTGTTATACGTATATTTCCTGCACTTTGAAACTCAATAACAGTAATGCTCCAATCGCTACTGAAAATATTTTATTTTCATTTAAGATTTTAGTGCTTCCTTTAAATTCTCCGGTATTTCTCTAGTTCCCATCTTCTGCAGGGGCTACGAAAAAAGTTAGGTACGTAAGAGAGAGAGAGAGAGAGAGAGAGAGAGAGAGAGAGAGAGCGAGAGAGAGAGAGAGAGAGAGAGAGAGAGAGAGAGAGAGAGAGGGAGAGAGAGAGAGAGAGAGAGAGAGAGAGAGAGAGAGAGAGAGAGAGAGAGAGAGAGAGAGAGAGAGAGAGAGAGAGAGAGAGAGAGAGAGAGAGAGAGAGAGAGAGAGAGAGAGAGAGAGAGAGAGAGAGGGGGAGAGAGAGAGAGAGAGAGAGAGAGAGAGAGAGAGAGAGAGAGAGAGAGAGAGAGAGAGAGAGAGAGAGAGAGAGAGAGAGAGAGAGAGAGAGAGAGAGAGAGAGAGAGAAAGACAGAGAGTGGGAGTACACACACGCAGACAGGTAGATAGATAGACACACACACGTATATATATATATATATATATATATATATATATATATATATATATATATATATATATATATATATATATATATATAGAGAGAGAGAGAGAGAGAGAGAGAGAGAGAGAGAGAGAGAGAGAGAGAGAGACAGACAGAGAGAGAAAGAGAAAGAAAGAGAGAGAGTGTGAGGTAGATAGATAGAGAGAGACCGAGAGAGACTCAAAACTGAGAGAAACCGAGAGAGACTCAAAACTGAGAGAGACCGAGAGAGACTCAAAACTGAGAGAGACCGAGAGAGACTCAAAACTGAGAGAGAGACCGAGAGAGACAGGAAGAGAGAGTGGCAGGACTGGAAAAAAAGAAAGTAAATGTATCGAAAAATGTAAATAACACGCTTCGAGCCCGGGTGATGAAACTGCGAACATGCTCAATATCATGTGCCAATTCAGCTGTTGTTCTGCACCATATATGGTT
>NC_091564.1:40091865-40094365 GCF_042767895.1 Penaeus vannamei | reverse complement strand
AGAATACATTGAAGGAATGGATGGAGACAGGAGAAGGGAGGGAAACGGAAGGAGGGGCGGGTGGAAGACGAAAGGAGGAGATGGAGAGGGAAGGAGGAGAGGAGGGGAGGAAGAGAATACAGAGAAGGATGAGAAGGGAGAAGGGAGGGAAAGGGAAGGAAGGATGGGTGGAAGACGGAAGGAGGAGATGGAGAGGGAAGGAGGAGAGGAGAGGAGGAAGAGAAGATAGGGAAGGAATGAGAAGGGAGGGAAAGGGAAGGAGGGGCGGGTGGAGGACGAAAGGAGGAGATGGAGAGGGAAGGAGGAGGGGGAGGAAGAGAAGACAGGGAAAGAATGGATGGAGACGAGAGAAGGGAGGGAAATGGAAAGAGTACTTTGATCAAGATGAGCAATGATAATAGTAATAATAATGATAACAATGAATATCATTATCATAATGAAAAAAATGATTATAACAATTATAACGACAATGCTTTCACGATTAATACTACTAATGATGATATAGTCGGGGAGTAGGAGGTGACGGAGAAGCAGGAAAAAGAAAAAGATAAAGAAAATGAAGAAGCAGGAAAGGAAAAAGAAAAAAAAGAAAAAAAAGGGAAGGAAGGAAAATTGAATTCTAAAAGGAAAAAAAAAAAACAAAAAAAACACGGTAGATAACACAGGAAAACCTTGAACCTCACTGAACCTCATTGAACCTCACTGACCGTCTGGCTTCCGTGGCGCAGGTGCTTCGGCCCCTCCCACCACGCCAGCTGTGCCGGAGGGTTAGATCCGACCGAGCGACACAGCAGCCTCAGGGCCCGACCCGCTCTCACAGGATGCTCCTGCGGCTCAAGGATCTTGACCTCCAGGGGCGGCACTGGGGGAGGAGGGGGAGAAAGGAGGGTGAGGAGGAGGGAAGAGGAGAGATGAGGGTGGGGAGGAGAGAAGGGGGGAGAGAAGAGGGTGAGGAGGAGAGAAGGGAGAGAGGAGGGAGGGGAGGGGGGGAAAGGAGAAATGAGGGTGAGAAGAGGGGTGAGAAGGAGAGAAGGGGCAGAAAGGAGGGTGAGAAGAAAGGAGGATGAGATGGAGGGAAGGAGAAAGAGATAGGAGACTGAAAAGAAGGGAAGGGGAGAAATGAGCGTGAGGAGAGGAAGGAAGAAAGAAGAGTCAGAAAGAGAAAGACAAAAAGACAAAAAGGCACACACACACACACACAAAAAAAAAAAAAAAAAAAACGAAATAACAACCTCACTGAATGAAAACAAAACACAACACTCGCACATAACCCGAACCAAGAACCATCTTACGTATGGTGTTGAGGAAGACGGTCGCGGTTCGAGGCTGGACGAATGCGAGGTCCCCGCCGCCGCCGCCGCCCCCGTCGCCGCCCCCGTCGCCGCCTTCGTCCGCGGGCGTGTGGACGAGGCACGTGAGGGCGTGAGCGGCTGCGTCCCTCGTCGCCCGCACGGAGAGACTCGCCTCCACGCTGTACGTCCCTGGAAGGCGGAATTCGGAGGCTGTTGGCTTACTGCGCCCGGAGGAGGAGTGGTAGGGGGAGGAGGGGGTGGTGCGAGGGGAGGAGGGGGAGGGGAGGAGGAAGGGTGCGAGGGGGGTGGTAGGGGGTGAGGGGAGGAAGGAGGGTGGGGGGGCGAGGAGGGGTGCGAGGGGAGGAGGGGGAGGAGGGTGCGAGGGAGGAGGGACGTGAGGTGGGGTGGTAGGGAGGGTGGGAGGGAGGAGGAGACGCGAGGAGGAGGTGAGGGGGGGGGAAGAGATGCGAGGAGGGTAGGGAGAGGAAGGGGAAGAGCAGAAGAAAAGAAAGATATTTACCGCAACGATTATAAGGATGATTATAATAATAGCGATGATAATGATAATGATAATGATAATAATAATGGTAATGATAATGATAATAATAATGATAATGATAATGATAATAATAGCAATATTAATGATAATAATAATGAGAATGATAATGATAATAATAATAGCATAATAATAAAAACAAATTATAATAACAATAGTAGTAGTAGCAGCAATAACGGTGATGATAATATTGATGATGATGATGATGATGATGATAAAGAGAAATAGTGATAGCAATAAAAACAGTTCATAAGGAGATAGTAATAACAGCAAGAATGTTATAATCAATGAAAAGATGATGATCTTGATAATGATAATGATAGTAATAACTATTATCATCACTATTATTCTCATTATCATTACTATTATCATTATCATTATTGTTGATATCATTAGTATCATTATCATCTTTTTATCATAATTATCATTATTCTTACCATCATTATCATTATCATCTTTATCATTATCATTGTTGTTATTATTATTATCATTATCATCACTATTATCATCATTGTTATTATTACTATTGTCAATAATTTCAGTAATCTTAACAAATCATAACTAGATTTTCTTTTGTTTATCGTATTTCAATTTATTCATCGAATTTCCATTTTCATATTTGTGGATTTACTGAACAAGGATTACTATAGTC
>NC_091564.1:40079365-40081865 GCF_042767895.1 Penaeus vannamei | reverse complement strand
AGGAGTGCAGTCCTCAATCTTTACAGGAGGTAAAACAATCGACAATGTATGCAGAATAACCGGCACATACGCACAGACACACATAAATACACAGACACACATACACACACACATATATATATACACAGACACATATACACACACACACACACACACACACACACACACACACACACACACACACACACACACATATATATATATATATATATATATATATGTATGTGTCTGTGTATGTATGTGTATGTGTGTGTGTGTGTGTGTGTGTGTGTGTGTGTGTGTGTGTGTGTGTGTGTGTGTGTGTGTGTGTGTGTGTGTGTGTATCTGTATGTGTATGTGTATGTGTATGTGTATGTGTGTGTATGTGTATGTGTGTGTATGTGTATGTGTGTGTATGTGTGCGTGTGTGCTTTGAGCCTCAAAGACTGCAACGCCCTCTGATGCCTGAGCCTTGTCGACGCCGACCGCCAAGCCAAGTGCGAAGCCCGGCGTCACGAGGGAAATAACACGTGTGAAACATGATCTGTATCAGCTAAATCGCTCGTCCAACTGGTCCATTCGCTAAGAATTCCCTCAAGTTCTTTCATTAGCTCTCTCCTGCCCCGAAGCGCCGCCGTCGAGCAGCTTCGTTCTATTGACTGAGCGCAACTTTCCCTTGCCTTGCGACAGGCTTACAACGAACTGCAAAAATTCGCTGCCAATTTACGAATCGACCAACATCCTTCGGGGCTTTTCGACTGGAGCGGCAGCGGATGTACAGAGAATTGGTCCTATCGGCGCACCTAATGAGATTTGCATAAAGTCTATACGAGGAGGGAAAACGTATTTGCGAAATAAAAAGAGAGAGAGAGAGAAAAAAAGAGGGGGAGAAAAAGAGATAGAATCACCGAGATATTGCTTCTGTAGACATCTTGCTTCAGGGCGTCACCGGGAGTCGTCTTTCCGGAGCGGCATCTTAACGAGACGAGAACGTGGAGGGTCGATCGGCAAATATTGGACAGTCAGACGTAAACAGTGTAGTCTGCAGATTTAGGAGATGGGAGGAGCAGGAGGAAGAGGGGAAAGACGTGTAGGAGGTGTAGATGTAGGAGGTGGTGCAGGAGGAAAAGGAGGTGGAAGTGGAGGAGAAGGAGGAGGAGGTGGTGGAAGTGGAGGAGGAGGAGGTGGTGGTGTAGTCTGCAGATTTGGGAGATGGGAGGAGCAGGAGGAGCAGGAAGAGGAGGTGTGGGATGTGTAGGAGGTGTAGATGTAGGAGGTGGAGGTGTAAGAGGAAAAGGAGGTGGAAGTGGAGGAGGAGGAGGAGGTAGTGGAAGTGGAGGAGGAGGTGGTGGAAGTGGAGGAGGAGGAGGTGGTGGTGTAGTCTGCAGATTTGGGAGATGGGAGGAGCAGGAGGAAGAGGAAGAGGTGTAGGAGGATGTGTAAGAGGTGTAGATTTAGGAGGTGTAGGTGTAGGAGGAAAAGGAGGAGCAGGAGGAGGAAGAGGAGGTGTGGGATGTGTAGGAGGTGTAGATGTAGGAGGTGGAGGTGTAAGAGGAAAAGGAGGTGGAAGTGGAGGAGGAGGAAAAGGAGGTGGAAGTGGAGGAGGCGGTGGAAGTGGAGGAGGAGGAGGTGGTGGTGTAGTCTGCAGATTTGGGAGATGGGAGGAGCAGGAGGAGCAGGAAGAGGAGGTGTGGGATGTGTAAGAGGTGTAGATTTAGGAGGTGGAGGTGTAGGGGGAAAAGGAGGAGGAAAAGGAGGTGGAAGTGGAGGAAGAGGAGGAGGTGGTGGAATTGCAGGAGGCGGTGGAAGTGGAGGAGGAGGAAGAGGAGGAGGAGGTGGTGGTGTAGTCTGCAGATTTGGGAGATGGGAGGAGCAGGAGGAGGAGGAGGAAGAGGAGGTGTAAGAGGTGTAGATTTAGGAGGTGGAGGTGTAGCAGGAAAAGGAGGTGGAAGAGGAGAAGGAGAAGGTGGAGGCGTAGGAGGAAAAGGAGGAGGAGGAGGAGGTAGTGGTGGTGGAGGTGGTGGCGGTGGAGCTGGTGGTGGTGGAGGTGGTGGAAGTGTAGGAGGTGGAAGTGTAGGACGTGGTGGTGGAGGAGGAGGAGGAGGAAGAGGTAGTGGTGGTGATGGTGGAGGAGGAGGATCAGGTGGTGGTGGAGGAGGAGGTGGAGGTGGTGGACGAGGAGGAGGAGGAGGTGAGCAAAGTGGAAATGGAGGACGAGGAAGTGGAAATAAAGGTCGGGGAGGTGGAGGTTGAGATGGAGATGGCGAAGGAGATGGAGGAGAAGGAGGAGGACAAGAAATAGTAAGAGGAAGAAGAGAAATAATAAGAGACGGAGGAAAGGAAGAAGGAAGGACGAGGAAGAGGATCAGAAGGAAGAGAAGATGGGGGCAGCAGCGTGAATGCATTTTACACGGAGTTATGCAGGGCTAGCAAACTGACATTACTCTGTTGATATTGTTAGTGTTATTGTTATTGCCGCTGGCGCTTTTGTCATTGTTACTGGTTGGCGCTGAAACACCCT
>NC_091564.1:40034365-40044365 GCF_042767895.1 Penaeus vannamei | reverse complement strand
GACGACTAAGAAGAAGGAAGAAAGCGTTGATAGAAGATGTAGAAGAAGAAGAAGACGCATATCTAACTTCATCTTCATATAAATCTCATTTCAAAACTTAAAAAATCTCGATCATTTCAAGAAATGTTCAGCGTAGAAGAAGAGAGAAGAAGAAAGAGGAGGAAGAAGGAGAGGAGGAGGAGGAGGAGGAGAAGGAGGAGAGGAGGAGGAGGAGGAGGAGGAGGAGGAGGAGGAGGAAGAAGAAGAAGAAGAAGAAGAAGAAGAAGAAGAAGAAGAAGAAGAAGAAAGAAAGAAGAAGAAGGAGGAAGAAGGAGAGGAGGAGGAGGGAGGAGGTAGAGAAAGAGGAGGAGAAGGAGGAGGAGGAGGAGGAGGAAGAGGAGGGAGGAGGAGGGACGAGGAGGAGGAGGGAGGAGGGACTAGGAGGGAGGGAGGAGGAGGAGGAGGAGGAGGGAGGAGGAGGGAGGAGGGAGGAGGAGAAGATGAAGAAAAGGAGGAAGAAGGAGTGGAGGAGGAGGGAGGAGGAGGAGGAGAAGAAGAAGAAGAAGAAGAAGAAGAAGAAGAAGAAGAAGAAGAAGAAGAAGAAGAAGAAGAAGAAGAAGAAGAAGAAGAAGAAACAGAAAAGGAGGAAGAAGGAGAGGAGGAGGAGGAGGAGGTAGAGAAGGAGGAGGAAGAGGATGAGAAGGAGGAGGAGGGAGGAGGAAGAGGAAGAGAGGACGAGGACGAGGACGAGGAGGAGCAAGGAGAAGAAGGAGAGGAGGAGGAGGAGGAGGAGGGAAGAAGAGGAATGATATGAAGAAAGCGAAGAAGAAGAAGAGAAGGAGGAGGTAGAAGAAGAAGAAGATGATGATGAAGAAGAAAACAAAAGAAGATGAGGAGGAATAAAGTAGAAGGAAAATGTGAAGAAATTGCAGTAAAAAGAAAAATAATAAGAGGATGAATAAAATAAACAAGAAAGTCAGGAAGAGGAAGAAAATCAAAGAGAATAATGAGAAGAAAAATTAAAGAACAGAAAGAACATGGGGAAGAAGAAAGATAAGAACGAAAAGAAGAAAGAAAATGAAGAAGAAAACAGAAGGAGAAGAAGAGGAGCAAGAAGTAGTAGCAAAAGGAGAAGAAGAATGAGCAAAAAAGTAAAGAACAAAAGGAGATTGAGACGTGAAGAATGAGAAGAGGAGATGAAGATGACTAAGAAAATGAGAAAAGCGTTGATAAACATGAGAAAAGACAGTCGCATATCTAACTTCATCTTCGTATAAATCTCATTTTATAACTTTAAAAATCTCGATCAGTTCAATAAATGTTCAGCGTAGAAGAAAGAAAAGAGGAGGAGGAGGAGGAGGAAGAAGAAGAGGAGGAGGAAGAAGGTGAAGAAGAAGAAGATGAAGAAGAAGAAGGAGAAGAAGAAGAAGAAGAAGAAGAAGAAGAAGAAGAGAGAAGAGAGAGAAGAGAGAAGAAGAAGAAGAAGAAGAAGAAAAAAAAGAAGAGAAAAAGAAGGAGGAGAAGGAGGAAGAAGAGAAGAAGAAGATGAAGAAAAAAGGAGGAGGAGGAAGAAGAGAAGAAGAAGAAGGAGAAGAAGAGGAAGGAGGAGAAGAAGAAGGAGAAGAAGAAGAGGAAGGAGAAGGAGATCAGGAGGAAGAAGAAGAGGAAGAAGGACAACAAGAAGAGGAGGAGGAGGAAGAAGAAGAAGTAGTAAGAGGAGAAGAAGAAGAGGAAGGAGAGGAAGAGGAGGAAGAAGAAGGAGAAGGAGAAGAAGAAGAAGAAGAGGAGGAGGAGGAGGAAGAAGAAGGAGAAGAAGAAGGAGAAGAAGAGGAGGAGGAGGAAGAAGATGAAGAAGAAGAAGAAGGAGAAGAAGAGGAGGAGGAGGAAGAAGAAGAAGGAAAAGAAGAAGGAGAAGAAGAAGAGGAAGAAGAAGAAGAAGAAGAAGAAGAAGAAGAAGAAGAAGAAGAAGAAGAAGAAGGAGAAGAAGAAGAAGAAGAAGAGGAGGAGGAGGAGAAAAGGAAGAAGACAACAGCGGAAGGAAGTTGTGGATATAAATAAAATGGACATAAATGGAATTAGCAATTAACATAGTCATCGTAGTCTTCTACAAATTATATAGAGACGCTCGGTAGCCTCCGAATATTCTGGAGAGATAGTAATAGGCTTTTGCACTTAAAGAAATCCATAAGAGGTTTTGGTATCGTCAAAGTCCAAGATTGGTACCAACCACGAGGAAATCAAGCTGGAATCAAGAAGTTTCGTAAAAAAAAAACATAGTTGTTTTGATCCACGGCTGCGCTCTCCCGTTCGGATCCCATCGGCTGAACAGATTACGAGCAGAGGCGGGTCGTAACGGGGTCCCTTCCTCCCCTCCCCCACTCCTTTCTCGTTTCTATCCCCCCTCTCCCTTCCTACCCCTACTTCTCGTCTTTTCCCCTACCCCTCGTCTCTCTTTCTTGACTTTTTTTTCCCTATTCTTCGTTTTTGCTCTTATTCCCTCTCCCCGCTCATAATCCTAGTCCCTCCCTGCCTCTCCCTCTTTATAGTTTCTTTCCCCATCATCTCGCCCTCTCCAACCCGTTCTTTCACTCTCTCCTCCCCGCTCTCTCACCCCACCACTCCTGTCCGTCCTTCACCCCACCTCTACTCACTCCGCACTCCCTCCCACCCTCCTCCTCCCTTCCCCCCATCCTCCGTCCTTCTCTCCCACCCCGCACCCTCTTTACTCCTCCCTCCCCTCCTCCATCCTTCTCCTCAACCCACCCTCTTTACCTCCTCCCTCCTCTACCCTCCATCCTTCTCCCATCCCCCACCCTCTTTACCTCCTCCCTTCCCTCCTCCATCCTTCTCCCACCCCCCACCCTCTTTACCTCCCTCCCACCCCTCACACCATCCTTCTCACCCTAAACCGCCTTACTCCCTCATCACCCCCTTCCCCATCCACCCCCTCCTAATCCCCTCTTCCTCCCTTCCCTCCCCCCCACCTACCTCGTCCTCCGTCCCCTTCTCCCCCCCCACCCTCTCCCTCCCCTTCCTTCCCTCAACCCCACCACCCCCTCCCACCCCACCCACGAGCCCGCCCGTGCCTCGTCCGTCGTGTAAGGCAGCCGCCGGCCGCATCTCGGAGAAATGCGATCATGAGAATTTCGTGCGAGAGGCAGATGATTTATCCCCCACCCCCCACCCCCTACCCCCATCCCCCACCCACGCCCCCACCCCATCCCCCACCCCAATCCCCCATCCCCCACGCCCCCAGACTGAGGCAGACTCTTTGTTTTGGGGCGAGATGCGTGATTCACGTGTCTGTTGTTCCGACTCCCGGAGGTATAAGGAGGATAAGGGGATTAACGTGATGTCCCTTTTTCTGGCGGAGGGATCTGTGGAGATGCGGAGAAGCCGCTCGGACAAAGTACAGGAAATTTGAGGCAAGGAGGGAGAGCTTTTTGAGAGAATGTGTAAGAAAATGTATTTTTCTTCTTTTTTGAGAGAGAGAGAGAGAGAGAGAGAGAGAGAGAGAGGGAGAGGGAGAGGGAGAGAGAGAGAGAGAGAGAGAGAGAGAGAGAGAGAGGGAGAGAGAGAGAGAGAGAGAGAGAGAGAGAGAGAGAGAGAGAGAGAGAGAGAGAGAGAGAGAGAGAGAGAGAGATAGATAGATAGATAGATAGATAGATAGAGAGAGAGATAAAGGGGTGGGGGAGAGAGAGAGAGAGAGAGAGAGAGAGAGAGAGAGAGAGAGAGAGAGAGAGAGAGAGAGAGAGAGAGAGAGAGAGAGAGATAGGTAGATAGATAGATAGAGAGAGAGAGATAAAGGGGGGAGAGAGAGAGAGAGAGAGAGAGAGAGAGAGAGAGAGAGAGAGAGAGAGAGAGAGAGAGAGAGAGAGAGAAAGAAGTGGCAGGAAAGAGAGAGAGATAGATAGATTGATAGAGAGAGAATAGATAGATAGATAGATAGAGAGAGAGAAAAAGATAGACAAACAAACAAACAGACAGAGAAAGAATAACCAAAATTAATAATAAAAAAAGAAAAGAAAAGAAACACGATATATAACCCCCACCCCCTCCCCCCCCAAAAAAAAAAAAAACCGTCTTTCCTCCACCCGAAGATTTTTGTCGCAGGAAAAAACTTTTTGAGACCGTCTGTTCGTGCATCCCCTGATTACTCTGAATTTGTAACTCCATACATGGCACTGCCTGTGAGACGAGGACAAAGTTAAACTCAAGTTCTGGTAATGTGACATAAAAATCTTGATTACAAACGAGTCTCCCAAGGTCCAGATTTTGTTTATTTGTTTACTTACGTCTTTTTTCTGTTTTTTTTTCTTTTGTTGTTGAAATGTGGATTTGTTTATCTGTTTATTTATCGTTTTTGTGCTATCTTTTTTTCTTCTTCTTTTTATCATATTTTGTTATTTTTACAGGATCAAAAATCCCGGATGGTCGAAAATGGTTTCTATTTTCTTCTTTTGTTATCGAAATATTGATGTGTTTATCTGTTTATTTATCGTTTTTGTGCTTCTTTTTTTTTCTTTTTATCATATTTTGTTATTTTTACAGACCCCAAAAATCCCGGATGGTCGAAAATGGTTTCTATTTTCTTCTTTTGTTATCGAAATATTGATGTATTTATTTATTCATTCATCGTTTTTGAGCTTTCCTTTTTTTTCTTTTTATCATATTTCTTATCTTTACAGGACCAAAAATTCCGGATGGTCGAAAATGGTTTGCGTTGCTCCCTCTTCACGCAACCCTTTAAGTCCTAAGAATTGATGGCCGTGTGCAGGAGATGTATAATAGGGGGGGTAGGGGAAGGGAGAGGGCGGAGGGGGGCGGGGGAGTTGGCAGAGAGACGACGGAGGTGATGGAGAGGAGGAAGGTCAGTCACACGATATATATATATATATATATATATATATATATATATATATATTTATTTATTTATATATATATATATATATATATATATATATATATATATATATATATATAAATGTATATATATATACATATACATGTATATATATATATATATATATATATATATATATATATATATATATATATATATATATATATATATATATATATATATATATATATATATATGCAGAATGCAACAGAGAGGTAGAGAGAGAGAAAGAGAGAGAGAGAGAGAGAGAGAGACAGAGACAGAGACAGAGACAGAGACAGAGACAGAGACAGAGACAGAGACAGAGACAGAGACAGAGACAGAGACAGAGACAGAGACAGAGACAGAGACAGAGACAGAAAGAGACAGAGACAGAGACAGACAGAGAGAGAGAGAAATAGAGAGAAAGAAAGAGAGAGAGAGAGAGAGAGAGCAGATGATGGAAGGCTAATAGATTTAAGGATGTGAAAATTTCTCGTGTTTTTTCTGCCTCCGGTGCGTAAACTACAGCACGGGATCAGGTGGGCGCTTTCCCTTTGAAGGCCGCGTCTGCATAAAGTGTAGGCATCTTCTTATCAATAAAGAGTGTATAAAAAAAATCTTTCTATTTCTATATACCTTTTCATAACCTAAATGCGCTAGAGGTTAAGAGACGATAAGGTTATAGAATGAAAAATGGTTAAGAGACGATATATATGTGTGAAAAATATGAAATTAAAAGAACGATTGAAAGGCCGCGTCTGCATAAAGTGAAGACATCTTATCAATAAAGAAAGAGTATAAAAAAAATCTTTCTATTTCTATATACATTTTCGTAACCTAAATGCGCTTAAGGTTAAGAGAGACGATAAGGTTATAAAAGAAAGAATTTGAAATTGAAAGAATGATTGATGTTTTATGTACGATAATTTTTTTTTTTGAATGTTTTTTTTATATACGTTTCTGTGGGAAGGGAAAAAATATGTAAAAGAGAGATGAAGATAGGGAATAGAAAAGAAAAGGTGGGAAAGAGAAGGGATAATCTAAGAAAGAGAAGGAAACGTTGGGATAAAAAGAGGGAAAATGTGGGAAAGATAAGGAAGAATGTGGGAAAATTAAAGAAAAATATAGAAAAGGGAAGAGAAAATGTGGGAAAGAGAAAAGGAAATTGGGATAGAAAGAGGGGAAATGTGGGAAAGAGAAGAGAAAATTGGGAAAAAGAAAGGTAAATATGGGAAAGAGAAGGAAAAATGTGGGAAAATGAAAGGAAAATATGATAAAGAGAAGGACAAATGTGGGAAATAAAGAGAAAATTGGAATAAACAGAGGAAATGTGAGGAAAAGGGAAAATCTAGATAAAGAGAGAAATGTGGGAAAGAAAGAGAAATTGGGATAAAGAGAAATGTGGGATAGAGAAGGGAAAACGTGGGAAAATGAAAAGAAAATATAGAAAAGGGAAGATGTGGGAAAGAGAAGGAAAAATGTGGGAAAATGAAAGGAAAATATGGAAAAGAAGGGAAATGTGGAAAAGAGAAAAGGAAATTGGGATAGAAAGAGGGAAAATGTGGAAAAGAGTAGGGTTAATGTGGGACAATGAAAGGATAATATGGTAAAGAGAAGATCAAATGTGGGAAACAGGCGATGAATGGGAAGAGGAGGGGGAAATGTGGGAAAGAGGGGAAATAGAAAGAGAAGAGAAATGTTGGGAAAGAGATGGAGAAATAGAAAGGGAGGGATGGAGGAGACTGAAAAGAAAAGAGAGAAGAAAAAAGAAATAGATAGACAGATAAATATGTAGATAAATAGAAAGAGAGATAGATAGATAAATAGATAGATAAATATATAGATATATAGACAGACAGATAGATAGATAGATAGATACAGAGAGAGAGGGAGAGAGAGAGAGAGAGAGAGAGAGACAGAGAGAGAGAGAGAGAGAGAGAGAGATAGAGAGAGAGAGACAGAGAGAGAGACAGAGAGAGAGAGAAAGAGAGAGAGAAAGATATGAGAATAGATGAGAAAAAGAGGATATTGACTTTATGCAGAATACGCAGACATCTCTTACAGAAAAGAAAAGAAAAAAATACAATAAAACCAATCTCATTACCATACAAACATCAACCCCTTTCATGGACACAAAACCCGCCATATTACGTCATCTCAAAACAAAACAAAACCAATAAGAAAACCGAGAGAGATAAAAATAAAAGCGCACGAACAGCCGACACAAAGATAACACGTAGATATGCACACTGAATAAAAAAGAGCAACGCCAGACAAGGACTAAACCACCTCTGACATTCCCTCATTAATTGATGACAAGAAGAGGTCAAAGGTCGACAGATTGTGAAAAGTTCCGAAGAAAAAATTAAAGGATTTGACCAGGCCGATTACGGTTTTAAAAGATGGGGTATAAAGGGAGAGAGAGAGAGAAAAAGAGAAATAAGTAGAGGGAGAAAGAGAAGGGGATGGAGGGGAGGGAGGGAAGGAGGGAGAGGGGGAGGGGGAGGGAAAAGAAGAAGGAGGAGGAGAGGGAGAGAAAGAGAGAGAGAGAGAGAGAGAGAGAGAGAGAGAGGGAGAGGGAGAGTGAAAGGGAGTGAGATAGGGGAGAGGGAAAGAGAGGGAGAGGAAATGGAGAAGGAAAGGGAGAGAGAGAGGAGAGGCAGAGAGAGAGAGAGAGAGCGTAAGAGGAAGAAGGATAGTGAGAGAGGAGGGAGGGAGAGGGAAATGGAGAAGGAAAGGGAGAGAGAGAGGGAGAGAGAGAGAGAGAGAGAGAGAGAGAGAGAGAGAGAGAGAGAGAGAGAGAGAGAGAGAGAGAGAGAGAGAGAGAGAGAGAGAGAATAAACAAAGGAAGAATGACTTGCCTGATCGCTTCTGCATCCTCCTTACGGGACTCCCTCCGCCGCCCCTATGCCCTCCTCCCTCCCTCACTCCCCCCTTCTCCCTTCTCCTCTTTGATCTTCCTCCCTTCCTCTCTCCGCCTTTATGTCCCTCCGCCCCTTCTTCCCCCTTCCCCTCTTCTACCTTCTTTATCCTTTCCCCCTTCTTCTCCCTTTCCTCTTCTACCCTCTTTATCCTTTCCCCTTTCTCCTCCTTCCCTCTTCTACCCTCTTTCATCTTTCCCCTTTCTCCGTTCCCCTTTCCACCCCTTTCCCCCTTTGTTCGTCTCCCTTCCTCCCTTCCCCCTCCTCACCCCACCTTCCCCTTCCCCCTTCCCCCCATCTTCCCCCCTTCCCCCCTTCCCATCCCCCTTCCCTCCCGTTCCCCCCTTCCCCCCTTCCCTCTTTCCACCCCTTCCCCCTCTCCCCCCCCCTCCCCTCCCCTCCCCTTCCCCCCTTCACCCCCCTTCACCCTCCCCTTCCTCCTTCCCCCACCCCTTCCCCCACCCCCTTCCCCCTCCCTTTCCCCCCATCTCCCTCTCACCCCCCCTGCCCTCCCCTCTTTACCCTTCCCCTCCCCTCCAGAGCGTCTGTCCCGAGACGTCCCAAGCAGCCGGGGCCTCGTTAGGGGAAGACTCCGGGAGATGCGCCTCTCGAGGAGCAATTGTTGCCATGGCGACAGCATCTTCAGTGAGGATAAGATGAGCCTGAATAGGAAATGGGAAAAGACTGCGAGGGGTTGGAGAGGAGGAGGGGGAGGAAGGGTGGAGGAGGGGGTGGAGGAGGAGGAGAGGTGGAAAGGAGGTGGGGAAGTGGAAGAGAGGGGAGGTGCGGAGAGAGGGTGGTGGTGGAGGGAGGGAGGGAAGGGGAGGAGGGGGAGGGGGGTGGTGGTGGAGGAGGAGGTGGTGGAGGGGAGGGGGGAGTGGGAGGAAGGGGGTGGAAGGAGGGGGTGGGGGTGGAGAGAGAGAGGGGGGGGAGAGGGAGGACGGGGGGGGTGGACGGAAGGAGGAGGAGGAGGAGGAGGAGGGAGGGAAAGGAGGGGAAGGGGGAGGGTGGAAGTGGAGGAGATGTAGGAGGAGGAGGAGGAGGAAGGAGGGAGGAGGGAGAGGAGGTGGAGTAGGGGGGTGGAGGGAGAGAGGGTGGAGGAGGAGGAGATGGAGGAAGAGGAAGAGGAGGAGGAGAAGATGGTGGAGGAGGAGGAGGAGGAAAGAGAGAGGATGAGAGGGAGGAAGAGGAGGAGGAGGATGGGGAGGTGGAGGTCGTGGTGGAGATGGAGGAGGAGGAGGAAGGGGAAGAGGAGGGAAAAGAGGAGGAGGAGAAAGAGGCACAGGAGGGGATGATAGACAGGAAAAAAGAAAAAAAGACAAAAAATAACGAAGGGATATTTTTTGTGCCGCCTTCTGCATTCGCTTTCAAAGTGATAAAAAAAAAAACGTTCTCTCATTTTTCTATCTCGATTTCCATAATCTTTTAAATTCGTGTATTGGAATTACCTTTCCTTTGACCTCCCAGTTCTGTTTGCTTTCCTTCTATTTCTCCTTTTTTGTCTTTTTCTTTATTTTCACTTTTATTCAACTGTATATGTATATCTTTGAAATTTTCTTTCGGTTATCTTTCCTTGTCTCCCTCTCTCTCTCTATTCTTCCTCTCCTTCTATCCTTCCTTTTCACTAAATTGTATTTTTTTTCTCTCTTTTTTATGCCTCTCCTTCCTGCCTCCACGTCTATATTCTTCTCTATCCTGCCTCCCTTCTTTATTCTCCTCTCTCTTGCCTCCCTTTTTTACGATTCTTTCTTTACCTCCTCCATTCTTATTTCCTTTCATGTCTCAGAAAAGGTGTTCAGAAAGCGCAAGATATCACTCTCTCTTGTCCCTCTTTTTCTCTCTTCGTTTCTCTCGATTTCCTTTTGTCTGTTCTCTGATCGCTCTATATCCCTTTTTCGTAAATCTCTTTTCTAAATGCTTTCCCCTTCTCTCTCTCTCTCTCTCTCTCTCTCTCTCTCTCTCTCTCTCTCTCTCTCTCTCTCTCTCTCTCTCTCTCTCTCTCTCTCTCTCTCTCTCTTCTCTCTCTCTCTCTCTCTCTCTCTCTCTCTCTCTCTCTCTCTCTCTCTCTCTCTCTCCCTCTCTCTCTCTCCTCCATTCACATCTTTCTCTCTCTCCATTTTATCCTTCTTCGTTCAGGTTCACTGGAGGAGGCGTAGGTCACGTGACATAAGTCTAAAGAAGGAGGGGAGGGGGAGAGGGAGGGGGGAGGTGTAGG
>NC_091564.1:40024365-40031865 GCF_042767895.1 Penaeus vannamei | reverse complement strand
GAGGAAGTCATTTCAGCCGTTCCTGTAAATACAATATCGTCTGTTTGTTCGCTCGCTTTTATGCTGATTTTGAGGGGGGGGGGAGCAAGAGGCGGTTATGAGAGGCGAGGGGGTGGGGGGGGGGGAGGGGGAGGGGAGGGGAGCGGGGGAGAGAGGGGGGCGAGGGGAGGGGAAGGGAGACAAAGGGCGAAGGGAGGGAGAGGAGAGAGGGGGCGGGGGAGGGGGAGAGGTAAGGGGGGGGGGTGAAGGGAGGGCCAGGGGGAGGACTAAGGAGGGTCTGGATCTTAGGGGGCGAGGGGGGGGGTGAAGGGAGGGCCAGGGGGGACTAAGGAGGGTCTGGATCTTAGGGGGGCGGGGGGAGGGGAGAAGGGGGGTGGCAGGGAGGGCCAGGGGGTACAAAGGAGGGTCTGGATCTTAGGGGGGCGGGGGGTGGCAGGGAAGGTCAAGGGGATCTTAGGGGTAGCTGTGTTTATGGCTACATCTGTCTGTCTAAACATATGTCGATACAGACACACACACACTCACATTCACACACACACTCACATCCACACACACACTCACATCCACACACACATATCCACACACACACACACATCCACAGACACACACTCACATCCACACACACACCCACACATCCACACACACACACTCACATATCCACACACTCACATCCACACACACACACTCACACACAAACACACACACACACACACATCCACACACACACACACATATCCAAACACACACATCCACACAATATTCGTCGGCTGTAGCGAGACAGTCGAAATGCCATAGCAATGCACGATATCGTCAGACATAATAAACATTTGGCAACACACGCTATTGTCTGTGGGCGTGTCTGCGGCTGTATACCATCATATTCGGTGGGGAACAAGACACAGCCGATATCTGTTCTGCCGAGCGACTTCCGCAAGACACAGTGGCATCTATCCACCGCATATTCGCGCGTGTGTTGGTGGACGAAGTGTGTTGTCTGTCGGCGGTGTCAGGAACGAGGGAGACTGAAGACGAGTCAGTCATGAGATGCTTCGTCTCGGTCTATTGGAGGGTCAGAAACGAGTGACTGTAGACGAGTCAGTCATGAGATGCTTCGTCTCGGTCTATTGGAGGGTCAGAAACGAGTGACTGAAGACGAGTCAGTCATGAGATGCTTCGTCTCGGTCTATTGGAGGGTCAGAAGCGAGTGACTGTAGACGAGTCAGTCATGAGATGCTTCGTCTCGGTCTATTGGAGGGTCAGAAGCGAGTGACTGTAGACGAGTCAGTCATGAGATGCTTTGTCTCGGTCTATTGGAGGGTCAGAAACGAGTGACTGAAGACGAGTCAGTCATGAGATGCTTCGTCTCGGTCTGTTGGAGGGTCAGAAACGAGTGACTATGGACGAGTCAGTCATGAGATGCTTCGTCTCGGTCTATTGGAGGGTCAGAAACGAGTGACTGAAGACGAGTCAGTCATGAGATGCTTCGTCTCGGTCTGTTGGAGGGTCAGAAAGGAGTGACTATGGACGAGTCAGTCATGAGATGCTTCGTCTCGGTCTGTTGGAGGGTCAGAAACGAGTGACTGAAGACGAGTCAGTCATGAGATGCTTCGTCTCGGTCTGTTGGAGGGTCAGAAACGAGTAACTGGGCGAGTCAGTCATGAGATGCTTCGTCTCGGTCTATTGGAGGGTCAGAAACGAGTGACTGAAGACGAGTCAGTCATGAGATGCTTCGTCTCGGTCTATTGGAGGGTCAGGAACGAGTGACTGGGCGAGTCGGTCATGAGATGCTTCGTCTCGGTCTATTGGAGGGTCAGAAACGAGTGACTGAAGACGAGTCAGTCATGAGATGCTTCTTCTCGGTCTATTGGAGGGTCAGAAACGAGTGACTGAAGACGAGTCAGTCATGAGATGCTTCTTCTCGGTCTATTGGAGGGTCAGAAACGAGTGACTGAAGACGAGTCAGTCATGAGATGCTTCGTCTCGGTCTATTGGAGGGTCAGAAACGAGTGACTGAAGACGAGTCAGTCATGAGATGCTTCTTCTCGGTCTATTGGAGGGTCAGAAACGAGTGACTGAAGACGAGTCAGTCATGAGATGCTTCGTCTCGGTCTATTGGAGGGTCAGAAACGAGTGACTGTAGACGAGTCAGTCATGAGATGCTTCGTCTCGGTCTGTTGGAGGGTCAGGAACGAGTGACTATGGACGAGTCAGTCATGAGATGCTTCGTCTCGGTCTGTTGGAGGGTCAGAAACGAGTGACTATGGACGAGTCAGTCATGAGATGCTTCGTCTCGGTCTGTTGGAGGGTCAGAAACGAGTGATTGGGCGAGTCAGTCATGAGATGCTTCGTCTCGGTCTATTGGAGGGTCAGAAACGAGTGACTGTAGACGAGTCAGTCATGAGATGCTTCGTCTCAGTCTATTGGAGGGTCAGAAACGAGTGACTATGGACGAGTCAGTCATGAGATGCTTCGTCTCGGTCTGTTGGAGGGTCAGAAACGAGTGACTGTAGACGAGTCAGTCATGAGATGCTTCGTCTCGGTCTATTGGAGGGTCAGAAACGAGTGACTGAAGACGAGTCAGTCGTGAGATTGCTTCGTCTCGGTCTGTTGGAGGGTCAGAAACGAGTGACTGAAGACGAGTCGGTCATGAGATGCTTCGTCTCGGTCTATTGGAGGGTCAGAAACGAGTGACTGAAGACGAGTCAGTCATGAGATGCTTCGTCTCGGTCTATTGGAGGGTCAGAAACGAGTGACTGGGCGAGTCAGTCATGAGATGCTTCGTCTCGGTCTATTGGAGGGTCAGAAACGAGTGACTGAAGACGAGTCAGTCGTGAGATTGCTTCGTCTCGGTCTGTTGGAGGGTCAGAAACGAGTGACTGAAGACGAGTCAGTCATGAGATGCTTCGTCTCGGTCTATTGGAGGGTCAGAAACGAGTGACTGAAGACGAGTCAGTCATGAGATGCTTCGTCTCGGTCTATTGGAGGGTCAGAAACGAGTGACTGGGCGAGTCAGTCATGAGATGCTTCGTCTCGGTCTATTGGAGGGTCAGAAACGAGTGACTGAAGACGAGTCAGTCGTGAGATTGCTTCGTCTCGGTCTGTTGGAGGGTCAGAAACGAGTGACTGAAGACGAGTCGGTCATGAGATGCTTCGTCTCGGTCTATTGGAGGGTCAGAAACGAGTGACTGAAGACGAGTCAGTCATGAGATGCTTCGTCTCGGTCTATTGGAGGGTCAGAAACGAGTGACTGGGCGAGTCAGTCATGAGATGCTTCGTCTCGGTCTATTGGAGGGTCAGAAACGAGTGACTGAAGACGAGTCAGTCGTGAGATTGCTTCGTCTCGGTCTGTTGGAGTGTCAGAAACGAGTGACTGAAGACGAGTCAATCATGAGATGCTTCGTCTCGGTCTATTGGAGGGTCAGAAACAAGTGACTGAAGACGAGTCAGTCATGAGATGCTTCGTCTCGGTCTATTGGAGGGTCAGAAACGAGTGACTGGGCGAGTCAGTCATGAGATGCTTCGTCTCGGTCTATTGGAGGGTCAGAAACGAGTGACTGAAGACGAGTCAGTCGTGAGATTGCTTCGTCTCGGTCTGTTGGAGTGTCAGAAACGAGTGACTGAAGACGAGTCAATCATGAGATGCTTCGTCTCGGTCTATTGGAGGGTCAGAAACGAGTGACTATGGACGAGTCAGTCATGAGATGCTTCGTCTCGGTCTGTTGGAGGGTCAGAAACGAGTGACTGAAGACGAGTCAATCATGAGATGCTTCGTCTCGGTCTATTGGAGGGTCAGAAACGAGTGACTGAAGACGAGTCAGTCATGAGATGCTTCGTCTCGGTCTATTGGAGTGTCAGAAACGAGTGACTGTAGACGAGTCAGTCATGAGATGCTTCGTCTCGGTCTGTTGGAGGGTCAGAAACGAGTGACTGAAAACGAGTCAGTCATGAGATTGCTTCGTCTCGGTCTATTGGAGGGTCAGAAACGAGTGACTGAAGACGAGTCAGTCATGAGATTGCTTCGTCTCGGTCTATTGGAGGGTCAGAAACGAGTGACTGAAGACGAGTCGGTCATGAGATTGCTTCGTCTCGGTCTATTGGAGGGTCAGAAACGAGTGACTGAAGACGAGTCGGTCATGAGATTGCTTCGTCTCGGTCTATTGGAGGGTCAGAAACGAGTGACTGAAGACGAGTCAGTCATGAGATGCTTCGTCTCGGTCTATTGGAGGGTCAGAAACGAGTGACTGTAGACGAGTCAGTCATGAGATGCTTCGTCTCGGTCTATTGGAGGGTAAGGAACGAGTGACTGGGCGAGTCGGTCATGAGATGCTTCGTCTCGGTCTGTTGGAGGGTCAGAAACGAGTGACTGTAGACGAGTCGGTCATGAGATGCTTCGTCTCGGTCTGTTGGAGGGTCAGAAACGAGTGACTGAAGACGAGTCAGTCATGAGATGCTTCGTCTCGGTCTATTGGAGGGTCAGAAACGAGTGACTGAAGACGAGTCAGTCATGAGATTGCTTCGTCTCGGTCTATTGGAGGGTCAGAAACGAGTGACTGAAGACGAGTCGGTCATGAGATTGCTTCGTCTCGGTCTATTGGAGGGTCAGAAACGAGTGACTGAAGACGAGTCAGTCATGAGATGCTTCGTCTCGGTCTGTTGGAGGGTCAGAAACGAGTGACTGAAGACGAGTCAGTCATGAGATTGCTTCGTCTCGGTCTATTGGAGGGTCAGAAACGAGTGACTGAAGACGAGTCAGTCATGAGATGCTTCGTCTCGGTCTATTGGAGGGTCAGAAACGAGTGACTGGGCGAGTCAGTCATGAGATGCTTCGTCTCGGTCTATTGGAGGGTCAGAAACGAGTGACTGAAGACGAGTCAATCATGAGATGCTTCGTCTCGGTCTATTGGAGGGTCAGGAACGAGAGAGACTGAAGACGAGTCAGTCATGAGATTGCTTCGTCTCGGTCTGTTGGAGGGTCAGAAACGAGTGACTGAAGACGAGTCAGTCATGAGATGCTTCGTCTCGGTCTGTTGGAGGGTCAGGAACGAGAGAGACTGTAGACGAGTCAGTCATGAGATTGCTTCGTCTCGGTCTGTTGGAGGGTCAGGAACGAGAGAGACTGAAGACGAGTCAGTCATGAGATGCTTCGTCTCGGTCTGTTGGAGGGTCAGGAACGAGTGACTGGGCGAGTCGGTCATGAGATTGCTTCGTCTTGGTCTATTGGAGGGTCAGAAACGAGTGACTGAAGACGAGTCAGTCATGAGATGCTTCGTCTCGGTCTATTGGAGGGTCAGAAACGAGTGACTGTGGACGAGTCAGTCATGAGATGCTTCGTCTCGGTCTATTGGAGGGTCAGAAACGAGTGACTGGGCGAGTCGGTCATGAGATGCTTCGTCTCGGTCTGTTGGAGGGTCAGAAACGAGTGACTGAAGACGAGTCAGTCATGAGATGCTTCGTCTCGGTCTGTTGGAGGGTCAGGAACGAGTGACTGTAGACGAGTCAGTCATGAGATGCTTCGTCTCGGTCTGTTGGAGGGTCAGGAACGAGTGACTGAAGACGAGTCGGTCATGAGATGCTTCGTCTCGGTCTGTTGGAGGGTCAGAAACGAGTGACTGAAGACGAGTCGGTCATGAGATGCTTCGTCTCGGTCTGTTGGAGGGTCAGGAACGAGTGACTGTAGACGAGTCAGTCATGAGATTGCTTCGTCTCGGTCTATTGGAGGGTCAGAAACGAGTGACTGAAGACGAGTCGGTCATGAGATGCTTCGTCTCGGTCTGTTGGAGGGTCAGGAACGAGTGACTGTAGACGAGTCAGTCATGAGATGCTTCGTCTCGGTCTGTTGGAGGGTCAGGAACGAGTGACTGAAGACGAGTCGGTCATGAGATGCTTCGTCTCGGTCTGTTGGAGGGTCAGAAACGAGTGACTGAAGACGAGTCGGTCATGAGATGCTTCGTCTCGGTCTGTTGGAGGGTCAGGAACGAGTGACTGTAGACGAGTCAGTCATGAGATTGCTTCGTCTCGGTCTATTGGAGGGTCAGAAACGAGTGACTGAAGACGAGTCAGTCATGAGATTGCTTCGTCTCGGTCTATTGGAGGGTCAGAAGCGAGTGACTGTAGACGAGTCAGTCATGAGATGCTTCGTCTCGGTCTATTGGAGGGTCAGAAACGAGTGACTGAAGACGAGTCAGTCATGAGATGCTTCGTCTCGGTCTATTGGAGGGTCAGAAACGAGTGACTGAAGACGAGTCAGTCATGAGATGCTTCGTCTCGGTCTATTGGAGGGTCAGAAACGAGTGACTGTAGACGAGTCAGTCATGAGATGCTTCGTCTCGGTCTGTTGGAGGGTCAGAAACGAGTGACTGAAGACGAGTCAGTCATGAGATGCTTCGTCTCGGTCTATTGGAGGGTCAGGAACGAGTGACTGAAGACGAGTCAGTCATGAGATGCTTCGTCTCGGTCTATTGGAGGGTCAGAAACGAGAGACTGTGGACGAGTCAGTCATGAGATGCTTCGTCTCGGTCTATTGGAGGGTCAGAAACGAGTGACTGAAGACGAGTCAGTCATGAGATGCTTCGTCTCGGTCTATTGGAGGGTCAGAAACGAGAGACTGTGGACGAGTCAGTCATGAGATTGTGTGACGTGGCTGGCTCGTGATTGTATGCGAGATCTGAGAATAATTATTGCCATTCTGATTCTTTGTTTATTTAGTTTAAAAGTTGTTGTGGGGTCGCGAATTATCTTAGAGGTGGAGTGGCCTTTATCATAGCTGGTCGTCGATGGTACAGCCTTAGGCATGTGGTTATGTAAGAGAAATCTCTTCCTCTCTCTCTCTCTCTCTCTTTCTTTCTTTTGTCTCTCTCTCGCTTTTCCCTCCCTCCCCAATCTTTCTCTCTCTCTCTCTCTTCCCCCTTCTCTCTTTCTCTCCCTCCTTCCCCCTATCGCTCTTTCTCCCTTCCCCTCTCCCTCTCCCTTCATCCCTCTCTCTACCTCTCCTCCATTTCTTCCTTCATTTTCAAGAGCAAAACATTAGAATTTTGCAGTGCAGTCCAATCCAACAGCAAGCAAATCAGTTCCTCAAATCATCGCTTCCACTTATTGGCGAGGAGTTAGTCGATAAGAAGCCGAGAGTCCGGGTTTGCGAATCGGACAAGGCAGGGACGAAGGCAGTCGCGGCCTTGGTTTCGGTTTCGGGTTCTTTGTCAAGGAAAGAAAGAGAGAAAGAAAGGAAAATAAGAAGGGAGAGGGAACCGCACCTTAATTTGACCGACTTGCTTTGATGTGGGAAGAAGGTGGGGGGCGGGGGGAGGGGATAGGGGGGCTAGGCCTGTATTTTTTTCGCGGCTTCGTTAAGGTCTGATTCTCGCAGCATCTCAATTATCCATCGTATAAGGAATAGGCAAAGAAAGATACTATTAAGACATACATAATGAATGCATTTTTATTCTCTATCTTTAAACTAATCGTCTTTACTTGTCAATATAATTTTTTTTCGCCATTATCAAA
>NC_091564.1:39998791-40016365 GCF_042767895.1 Penaeus vannamei | reverse complement strand
TCGAAATCGGTCAAATACATCTCTTGTATTGTGAAGATAATCGTTCTCATTCATACCTTTCCATCATAGTTATATTAATCGCTGACATACTTCACTGCTTTAGCAAAGACGACTTCCTTTATCCTTTTAATAACATAAAAAATAACGCTAATACAAACCACAACAAAGTGAATTTGAAATGTAGAACTGAAAAAATATGACAATAAACAAATACATTTCACTTTAATTCATCCGGCTGTAAGCTAATTCACATTAAAAAGCTACTAGATATCAAGTGTAAATAATTCATCCCAAACCGGCTCAATTCCCCCCACCCCCAACCCCCACGACACTCCCCCCTCCCCCCGGCTCAATCCCCACCCACCACCCACCCCCACGACACTCCTCCCTCCCCCCCCCGGCTCAATCCCACCCGACCCACACCCCAACGACACTCCCCCCTCCCCCCGGCTCAAACCTCCCCACCCCCACGACACTCCCCCTCCCCCCTCCCTCCGGCTCAATCACCCCCACCCCACGACACTCCCCCCTCCCCCCCGGTCAATCCCCCCCACCCCCCTCCCCCCGGCTCAACCCCTCCCACCCCCACGACACTCCCCCTCCCCCCGGCTCAATCCCCCCCACCCCCCACCCTCACGACACTCCCCCCTCCCCCCGGCTCAATACCCCCCACCCCCCACCCCACGACACTCCTCCCTCCGGCTCAATCCCCCCCACCCCCACCCCACGACACTCCCCCTTCCCCCCCCGGCTCAACCTCCCCCCACCCCCACCCCCACTACACTCCCCCCTCCCCCCTCCCCCCGGCTCAACCTCCCCCTACCCCCACGACACTCCCCCCTCCCCCCGGCTCCATCCCCCACCACACCCCCCCTCCCTCCCTCCCCCACCGCTTCTAACGTCCGCCGGCGATGGCTACGGGGATCAGCTGGTCGCTAATGAGGCCCTATGATGGAGCCTAATTTCGCGGAATCGATGGCCGGGATTAGAGCCGAGTGGGATTACGACACAAGGCCGTGTATCGCCCACAGGATTAACTGGTAATCTATGTAACTGTACTCCGCTTAACGAAGGATTTTTTTACGATATTCATCGAGTTCGTGAGAGCCATTACTCACCGGGGAAAAATACGTTTGTATTTACACAAATAAGAGTCAAAGTCCGTGGGTGCGCTTCTTTATATATATATATATATATATATATATATATATATATATATATATATATATATATATATATATATATATATATATAAGTGTGTGTGTGTGTGTGTGTGTGTGTGTGTGTGTGTGTGTGTGTGTGTGTATGTGTGTGTGTGTGTGTGTGTGTGTGTGTGTCTGTGTGTGCGCGTGCGTGTCCGTATATAGCCTTACCTTCTCACCTCCTCTCGATACCCTTCAAGATCCAAAACCAAATCCAAAACCCCGACTGTATCTCCATTCTTCCATTTCTCCTCTTCCCCGGACGCTAATGAAGGGAGATGCAATCAAACCCTAATTGACGGCTAATGAATCTCGCGCTTTCAGAATGCAATTAATACTCATTAGGCTAAAGTCAAGTACCGATCGGGGCGCGGAGCTTATGGTCTTTTGGGTTCAGCGTCGGCAGCTTCTCAGGGATAATCTCAGTGGAGACAGACGGCGTGGAGAGTGTTAGGAAGGGGGAAGAGTAAAGAGAGATTTAAGTTAAAATGTAGAAGAGAAGATGAAAAAAAGAGAAAGAGATACAAGATCGAATCAGTGAAAGACGTGTAGGAATCCTTGGTTTACCCACACACAGACACACACACACACACCACAAAGAGAGAGAGAAAGAGAGAGAGAGTGTAATGTATGTAGTGGGAGGAAGGAGGCGTCCCACCCCCCACTATTATTACTTGTTGTTTGGTAGGTCGTGGCTGAGCGGTAAGGCAGTAGTAAGTAAGTACTGACGTACTCTGAAGATGTTGGTCTGAAGTTAAACTTGTCGCAGTTTTCTTGTCTTTATTCTGGGGAACTGGTACAGAGGGCAAGGCAGGTGCCCAGGGAGGAGCACGTCCTGCCGAGCCCGCGGGGGCGAGCGGTCTGCTGTAGATGGCACAGGAATTGCCATGAACGAAGTTCGTTTTGAGACAATATACAATGGAAAAACATGAAAGAATATGAAAGAACATGAATTCAGAAACATCGGTTCACACACGTGTTAGGTGTTTGTACAACTAAAAGCGTCGTGATAAGAAAGTATGTCCGTAGAATATTCGTGAACAATTGATAACTAGAGTAACTACAATGAAAATTATTACAAAAGTAGTGATATATACAATGCAATAACTGGGGAACATTATGAGCATACATAATACATGAGTTTGCAAGTAGTTATAAGGTAATCAGAAGCATTGTCAGTAAGGGTCGGAATTGCTTGTTCTGGTGGCAATTTGTCTCGGTCGTCTCGCGAGGGGCGCAGGACACGTTGGCGCCGGGGATAAACAGTAGAGTCCTATATACTGCGGGGCCTACAGCGAGGGTGATGGCGAGGTCGAGGTGAGAGGTCACTAAATCGCTCGGCCACTAGAAAAGAATCGTCCTCGATTTTTGAGTAGACGATGCAGGTAGATGACAGGTGACAGGTGACGGAGGTAACAGACACAGGGAGTCTCGATCGTGCAGTTGAGGAGGAACGGTCGTACAGGTATTTCTAAGGTCGGCGGCCTAGGGTGCTTGTTTGCACAGGTCACTGTTCCGGGTGCAGGTGGTCTTGACGGGAGCGGCAGTGATGATCAGTCACGGAGCTCGTCAATCGTTCCACACAAGATCACTGGAAGACACAGTTAACTTGTCAAGCGCCGTGTCAGTCGTAAATGACACGCACACCGGGTCTAGAAGATTCTGGGAGACCAGTAATCGTCGAAGAGTCGAAGGTTGAGCGGCGAATCTTGAGAGCGAGGTCTTGAGGATTACGTCGGCGGAAGGATTCGTCATCTCGGGAGAGGAACAACATTGGTGACGGCGTCACGAGAATCAGCAGGCAAGGAGGGACAGTTCTTGCCAGGGTCACCAGCACGGCAGCGGGTGTGGTGAGTGAGCGTAGCGAGATGCACGAGGAACGTGGGCGGCGATCACCAGCGGACGGGTCGGGGCGGCGGACATGGCCGGAGTAGCAACGCGAGAACAGGAGAGCGTCGGCAGGTGATGCGGCGGTGAGGACGTTCGGCGGTAGTCACCAGCGGACAAGGCGGCGGACACGGCCGGAGTTGCAGCGACGTGCAGTAGAGAACGTGGGAGCGTCGGCAGGTGATACGGCGGCGAGGACGTCCGTGAGATGGGCTCGTTAACGGGCGAGCGAAACTTGTGCGTCAGGGCACGGCGGCGAGGGGACGACGTGGTGATCCGAGAGTCAAGGTCAGCAGTGGCGTTTCAGCACGGGCGTCTGGCTCTGAGGACAACAGACGGGAACAACAGTACCATGTCTTGGCGACAGAAGACATAATGCCATATCTCAGTATCTCAGGGAGTTACAATATCAACACGAACTCATAATGATTAGGAAATAACTGGAAGCAACGTGTCAAGTACTGGGAATAGAGGGTGTTAAATGCAACATTTACCTGAGAGATAGGAGGCAGTAACAAACATTCGAGATTGTACGATAAAATCTCGTGGAAATTGCGAGTTTATAGAGCCATGCAAGATATAGGAATGATTCTCCATGTCATAGGTTGTAGAATTCACGTGCAAGATCAGAGGGCAACAGATATACTTGTAAAAGTGAGGGTAGATAAATCATAGAACACATTTCTTCAGGGGAATGAGAGTAGTTGCGTGCAAAAATGCTGGATTAATCTTCGAAAATGAAGGGTAGTTGCATGCTAGGCTAAAGGAAGAACTTTCCTATTAAGAGAATTACTGAAGACATGCAAAAATGCAGGAAGAATTTCCTGGGAAAAATAGCTCATTATGAATGAACTGGAACTTAGCATCGTGGAGATTCAGAAATCATCACGACAGAGTAAAGGAAAACGAACTAAGTACTCATAGGTAGACAGAACTACAGAGAAATTAACGTAATCATGCTAACCACAGGGCATGAGTGAGGCGCGCTCGGAGTGAGGGGAGACATGCTAGTTAAGGGGAGACAGATGCCAGTGAGGGGAGATCTCGTTTTCTATGCGGGAGGAACACAGGTGTTCGCGAGAGCGAGAGGAAATCAGACACTTCACTTCACAGGGGATTTCCTAAACAAATGAGAACAGCGAGGATAAAAGAAACTCACCTTGAGGTACTGGCAGGGCAGTGTAGATTGATGTTGCTGCATCAGGCGACTGCAGTAACCGTTGAGGACTGCGGCAGGTGCGCAGAGGGAGTAGCGACAGCAGGGAAGACTGGCTTCGTGTCGGAAGTCTTGAAGTGACAGACTTCGATGAGAGTTTCTTTGCTTGCAGGAGTCGATAATCTTGGTAGAGACTTGTAACTTCTCGTGAAGTTGATCTTCAGAGTACTTGTACGATGTCTTCGGAGGGGCGCGTGGTGCGGCAATCTTCGGAGGGCGCGTGGTGCGATATCTTCGGAGGGCGCGTGGTGCGGTAATCCCAGCGTGATGCCACCACTTGTAATGTATGTAGTGGGAGGAAGGAGGCGTCCCACCCCCCACTATTATTACTTGTTGTTTGGTAGGTCGTGGCTGAGCGGTAAGGCAGTAGTAAGTAAGTACTGACGTACTCTGAAGATGTTGGTCTGAAGTTAAACTTGTCGCAGTTTTCTTGTCTTTATTCTGGGGAACTGGTACAGAGGGCAAGGCAGGTGCCCAGGGAGGAGCACGTCCTGCCGAGCCCGCGGGGGCGAGCGGTCTGCTGTAGATGGCACAGGAATTGCCATGAACGAAGTTCGTTTTGAGACAATATACAATGGAAAAACATGAAAGAATATGAAAGAACATGAATTCAGAAACATCGGTTCACACACGTGTTAGGTGTTTGTACAACTAAAAGCGTCGTGATAAGAAAGTATGTCCGTAGAATATTCGTGAACAATTGATAACTAGAGTAACTACAATGAAAATTATTACAAAAGTAGTGATATATACAATGCAATAACTGGGGAACATTATGAGCATACATAATACATGAGTTTGCAAGTAGTTATAAGGTAATCAGAAGCATTGTCAGTAAGGGTCGGAATTGCTTGTTCTGGTGGCAATTTGTCTCGGTCGTCTCGCGAGGGGCGCAGGACACGTTGGCGCCGGGGATAAACAGTAGAGTCCTATATACTGCGGGGCCTACAGCGAGGGTGATGGCGAGGTCGAGGTGAGAGGTCACTAAATCGCTCGGCCACTAGAAAAGAATCGTCCTCGATTTTTGAGTAGACGATGCAGGTAGATGACAGGTGACAGGTGACGGAGGTAACAGACACAGGGAGTCTCGATCGTGCAGTTGAGGAGGAACGGTCGTACAGGTATTTCTAAGGTCGGCGGCCTAGGGTGCTTGTTTGCACAGGTCACTGTTCCGGGTGCAGGTGGTCTTGACGGGAGCGGCAGTGATGATCAGTCACGGAGCTCGTCAATCGTTCCACACAAGATCACTGGAAGACACAGTTAACTTGTCAAGCGCCGTGTCAGTCGTAAATGACACGCACACCGGGTCTAGAAGATTCTGGGAGACCAGTAATCGTCGAAGAGTCGAAGGTTGAGCGGCGAATCTTGAGAGCGAGGTCTTGAGGATTACGTCGGCGGAAGGATTCGTCATCTCGGGAGAGGAACAACATTGGTGACGGCGTCACGAGAATCAGCAGGCAAGGAGGGACAGTTCTTGCCAGGGTCACCAGCACGGCAGCGGGTGTGGTGAGTGAGCGTAGCGAGATGCACGAGGAACGTGGGCGGCGATCACCAGCGGACGGGTCGGGGCGGCGGACATGGCCGGAGTAGCAACGCGAGAACAGGAGAGCGTCGGCAGGTGATGCGGCGGTGAGGACGTTCGGCGGTAGTCACCAGCGGACAAGGCGGCGGACACGGCCGGAGTTGCAGCGACGTGCAGTAGAGAACGTGGGAGCGTCGGCAGGTGATACGGCGGCGAGGACGTCCGTGAGATGGGCTCGTTAACGGGCGAGCGAAACTTGTGCGTCAGGGCACGGCGGCGAGGGGACGACGTGGTGATCCGAGAGTCAAGGTCAGCAGTGGCGTTTCAGCACGGGCGTCTGGCTCTGAGGACAACAGACGGGAACAACAGTACCATGTCTTGGCGACAGAAGACATAATGCCATATCTCAGTATCTCAGGGAGTTACAATATCAACACGAACTCATAATGATTAGGAAATAACTGGAAGCAACGTGTCAAGTACTGGGAATAGAGGGTGTTAAATGCAACATTTACCTGAGAGATAGGAGGCAGTAACAAACATTCGAGATTGTACGATAAAATCTCGTGGAAATTGCGAGTTTATAGAGCCATGCAAGATATAGGAATGATTCTCCATGTCATAGGTTGTAGAATTCACGTGCAAGATCAGAGGGCAACAGATATACTTGTAAAAGTGAGGGTAGATAAATCATAGAACACATTTCTTCAGGGGAATGAGAGTAGTTGCGTGCAAAAATGCTGGATTAATCTTCGAAAATGAAGGGTAGTTGCATGCTAGGCTAAAGGAAGAACTTTCCTATTAAGAGAATTACTGAAGACATGCAAAAATGCAGGAAGAATTTCCTGGGAAAAATAGCTCATTATGAATGAACTGGAACTTAGCATCGTGGAGATTCAGAAATCATCACGACAGAGTAAAGGAAAACGAACTAAGTACTCATAGGTAGACAGAACTACAGAGAAATTAACGTAATCATGCTAACCACAGGGCATGAGTGAGGCGCGCTCGGAGTGAGGGGAGACATGCTAGTTAAGGGGAGACAGATGCCAGTGAGGGGAGATCTCGTTTTCTATGCGGGAGGAACACAGGTGTTCGCGAGAGCGAGAGGAAATCAGACACTTCACTTCACAGGGGATTTCCTAAACAAATGAGAACAGCGAGGATAAAAGAAACTCACCTTGAGGTACTGGCAGGGCAGTGTAGATTGATGTTGCTGCATCAGGCGACTGCAGTAACCGTTGAGGACTGCGGCAGGTGCGCAGAGGGAGTAGCGACAGCAGGGAAGACTGGCTTCGTGTCGGAAGTCTTGAAGTGACAGACTTCGATGAGAGTTTCTTTGCTTGCAGGAGTCGATAATCTTGGTAGAGACTTGTAACTTCTCGTGAAGTTGATCTTCAGAGTACTTGTACGATGTCTTCGGAGGGGCGCGTGGTGCGGCAATCTTCGGAGGGCGCGTGGTGCGATATCTTCGGAGGGCGCGTGGTGCGGTAATCCCAGCGTGATGCCACCACTTGTAATGTATGTAGTGGGAGGAAGGAGGCGTCCCACCCCCCACTATTATTACTTGTTGTTTGGTAGGTCGTGGCTGAGCGGTAAGGCAGTAGTAAGTAAGTACTGACGTACTCTGAAGATGTTGGTCTGAAGTTAAACTTGTCGCAGTTTTCTTGTCTTTATTCTGGGGAACTGGTACAGAGGGCAAGGCAGGTGCCCAGGGAGGAGCACGTCCTGCCGAGCCCGCGGGGGCGAGCGGTCTGCTGTAGATGGCACAGGAATTGCCATGAACGAAGTTCGTTTTGAGACAATATACAATGGAAAAACATGAAAGAATATGAAAGAACATGAATTCAGAAACATCGGTTCACACACGTGTTAGGTGTTTGTACAACTAAAAGCGTCGTGATAAGAAAGTATGTCCGTAGAATATTCGTGAACAATTGATAACTAGAGTAACTACAATGAAAATTATTACAAAAGTAGTGATATATACAATGCAATAACTGGGGAACATTATGAGCATACATAATACATGAGTTTGCAAGTAGTTATAAGGTAATCAGAAGCATTGTCAGTAAGGGTCGGAATTGCTTGTTCTGGTGGCAATTTGTCTCGGTCGTCTCGCGAGGGGCGCAGGACACGTTGGCGCCGGGGATAAACAGTAGAGTCCTATATACTGCGGGGCCTACAGCGAGGGTGATGGCGAGGTCGAGGTGAGAGGTCACTAAAGAGAGAGAGAGAGAGAGAGAGAGAGAGAGAGAGAGAGAGAGAGAGAGAGAGAGAGAGAGAGAGAGAGAGAGAGAGAGAGAGAGAGAAAGAGAGAGTAAGAGAGACAGACAGACAAAAAGACAGGCAGAGAGAGACAGACAGAGACAGAGACCCCGAGGCAGATACAAACAGACAGAGACTTTATAGACAGACAGACAGAAATCCACTTATCAAGGCTGATAGCAAAAGCCTGCTCTGAAGCGACACACAAACCAAGGTCCCTCCGGTTTAAGTTAGATCAGCTGGGCGTCCTCTCGACGAAGCTCCAGTTAGCTTTGGTAATTGTTATTGCAACCACGATTCCAGGGACACCTTTCAGTTATTCCAGCTAAAGCAAGGAATACATACAATATCTAAAGTAAATTGTTATTAGACTGCATATACGTAGTTAATAAAATGTTCCTGTTTCTTTGTAATCAAGAATCTTTATCAGAGAGCAAATACACACGTATGCGTATGTATTCATTTCTTTTTGAACGCATACACACAGATAGCACATAGTCGTATCTTATTTGTCATCCATTGAAAAAAGAATTGATAGTGATTTTTGAAGAAAGAAAGAAAGAAAGAAAGAAAGAAAGAAAGAGAGAAAGAAAGAAAGAAAGAAAGAAAGAAAGAAAGAGAGAAAGAAAGAAAGAAAGAAAGAAAGAAAGAAAGAGAGAAAGAAAGAAAGAAAGAAAGAAAGAAAGAAAGTGAGAAAGAAAGAAAGGAAGAAGAAAAAACGAAAAAACAGAGGCTCATACCCTCCTCTTTCCTGAAAATCTTAAAGCTGGGATTTTTTGGCAACATGAAAAAAGCTAGCCATAAAAAGGAAGTTTAATTATGGCTGTTCTTTGACCTCCTACGCTCTCGTACATGACTTTGGCTTTTCTCAAATAACGTAAGTCTTGTAAGGCATAGAAATAGTGTTCGTATAATGACTCTTAAAACCATTTCCAATTCAATTTCACATCAAAGCGTAAACCCATTGTAAAGGACATTCTAAAACATCTTAATGAAATTTAAATCACTTTCTTATTCATTCAAAATATATTCAAATGACATTCAGACAACATTTTACACCTGTAACAAGCCAAAATTTATTCCATTAAATTACAAATTTAGCAGCGGATAGAGGGAAGACTTACCTGGAAAAGTTAGGTTGTAGACATCGCTACAGGATTTTTTTTTTTTTTTTTTTTTTTTTTTTTTTTTGTGCGGGTCTGTGTCGTCATCGGATGCAGGTTCATCAGGCAACTGCGGTTACCATCGTTATGTGTATTTGTGTGTGTGTGCATACAGAACTATATACACTTATAGCAGATATACATCTATAAACATATACGAACACAGACACAAATGCACAAGCAAACAAACACACACACACACACGAAATATATATGTATATGAATATGTTTAAATATATATATACATGTACATATACATATATAAATGCATACATATGTATCTCTCTCTCTCTCTCTCTCTCTCTCTCTCTCTCTCTCTCTCTCTCTATATATATATATATATATATATATATATATATATATATATATATATATATGTGTGTGTGTGTGTGTGTGTGTGTGTGTGTGTGTGTGTGTGTGTGTGTGTGTGTGTGTGTGTGTATGTATGTATATACAGATAAACTTGAATATCTCTCTCTGTCTCTCTCTCTCTATATATATTTATATATGTGTGTGTGTTGTTTTAATTTTTTTATTTTATTTATTTTTTTTTTTCTAAATGATTACGTCAACATTTCTGAATCCTTCCAGATCCCCTCCTCGGCTACTCTTCCTCGCAAAGCTTTCAGAGTTGAAAAGCGGAAACAAGCCGTCTTTCAGGAGCGAGAGAGAGAGAGAGGGGGGGGGGGGACATTCAGATGACGAAAACGTATAACTGAAACTGAAAGAGATAAAAAAATTGTGAATGTAGAAGCGTATGTCAAATTTAAGTGGAAAAAAAACCAAAACTACATATAGTTTCCTGGATCATCGATTTTTAGTAAAGCAATGATGTAATGGAAGAAAGGAATGGCTCAGAATCGCAATAAATCATGCCATTTCACGCAACTGGCATTGACATCCAAAGACAGAGCGGGCATACAAGTCCCAGGAGGATTTTACTGTCACGAATACTCCATACTCCGTGACAAGTAATTTGAACAGACACCTGGGATTACCTGTTACAAGGACATAATTGTCATACCTGAAGAAAAAAGAGCAGTGTAATGGACCAGGAGATCTATGACAAAAGAAGAAGAAGAAGAAGAAGAAGAAGAAATAAAGAAAAAAATGATAAGGGGCTTATCGATATGAGACAGTCTAGACCAACGCATCTGCCAGCTTTCAAAGGAAATTTTCTCAATATGTTGCTGTCTTAACTTCCATGTTTTTTTTTCACTCTCCTGTGGCATTCGAATACGTCATGGTTGGAAATAAAATCTTTTAAAAACTATCACAAAGATGATTTTTTTTCTGGTACATCGTGTTAATATTCGTCGAAATGGATTCATTTTTTTTCTCTTACTAACATTTAAGACGTAAAATACATTGAAGTCATTTTAGAACCTGGTAACCATGACGATTCTGGCAGATGCTTGGAAGACTTCCAAAAGCACAAGCCAGAGCCATAAATTTTACAGAACGAAAATATATTGACCTCAATCACGAAGAGAACTACAAAAAACAGACACTATAGAGTATCACCAAAGTTACCTTATGAATCGGCAAACCCTCCCCAGAACACAGTGTTCCCATGACCAACTGTTCATTTCTCTTCTACTTTCACAAAAAAGTAGTGCCCTCTCGACACTTTCACAAATTCCTTTCTGAAACGACTGCATATCAAAACTACACAAACGATAAAATATTCTTCCTTACAAGATTCTCTAACATTGCAGATAATTTTTACCCAATCCATTTTCTTTTTTCTAAAATGTTCTCTGATAATTAGTGTTATGCAATATTACTCCGATGTTTAATCCTACCAACACGGTTAATCCCGCCAATGAATGCCCCGTCTCATTAGGCCAAATTTCTTGCAAAAAATCCATAACGGTGTTTGCAAACCAACAATCAGTCACTTTGGCAGATGCAACATCATTACAATCTCAAGAGCAAGAATTTTTTGCCAAATGCTGGAGTTGCAATTCATTGACATCCTTTATGACCCAAAGGCTGAACATACGTGACATTACCTGATGTTAGCGCTGTTTTACATAATTTTAGCCAATATTTCCGAAATTCGCGCTCGACACCGTAAAGCTTTGATTACAGCACAATGAAATCCAGACTTTTCGTTGGATTAGCTCACCCCACAGATCGTTCCCAAAGTATTTTGAATATATTTGCTCTTTCTTTATCAAAATATTCTCGGTTCCTCTCTTTATCTTACCTCTGTTTATATAAATGCTCTTCCAGTATCTATTCCTTCCACAATACTCTTAGGTGACGTCTCTATATATACAGACTAGTGACAAATCTACGTCAAGGCAATTTAGATTCCCTAGAGCAGTGGTTTCCAGACGGTGGGTCGCGAAGCCAAGGGGGGAATATCATGGGCCACTTCGTTATGCATTCGTCAGTATTTATACTAAGAATAAACTATGAGGCCATGTCTTAAGGATCTTGGTTAAGAAAACTCTTCTCTGGGCCTAAGGCTATGTGCTTAGATGTCGAGACCCACAAACACTTCGGAACATAAACAAACGTGAACAAATATACTCCAGAGCTTTAAGGTTCATTATCCAAATATCTGATATCATAACATTCATATAACAACTTACTGTGCCGGAAAAACCGTAACAATTATCTATTTTACGTACTATACAAAATCAGCAAACTCAATAACATTAGTATTCTTCTTATCATTGCCGTTAATATTTATAATAATCAGATTTCCACACACCCATAAATCCATTACACAACACTGTAACGCAGGCTTTCTTTTCGCAAACCGAAAAGCACAAGCAACTCAGGGATAACGAGCATCATTAACACTTACACCAATTCATCTGGTTCGACCCTTTATATGCGTTTCATGAATTGAAATCAGGATGTGAGTAGGAAGCCATTGTTAATAGTCTGTGCAAATCACTTTGGCTTCTCTATTAGATACTTTTAGCGTATTATATTTCATTTCCTTACTCGTGTGCTTATTGCTTTCTGCATTTGCCTATTTAGTATACTTCAGAGCAAGGTTAACTAGTTCCGCGTGTATGCACCTGTATCGCGGACACCGAAACACACTCTTTGCGTTGTCTGCTGTTGAAGGAGAGGTCTGATTATTATCCGTTATCTATTCAACGTTAAGGGGTCACTGAGGTTCATCTTTTGATACTTAAAGATGAAGAGAAAATCGGAGGTGGATTTCCCTGCATTTGTTTACATGGTCCTTCAGAGGGTTCTTGGTCAAGTAGGTCTTCACGAGCATGCGCTGTAGGAGGGGAAGCATTTTTCCTAAATCCTTCGCAAGATTCCTCTCCAGCACGGATCCGAATCACCAGGATATTATCTCTTAAAGCCGCCCCATCCCTCCTCCACATTCCTTCCCACTCCAACGAACCCAACGTGTTTAGGTCGTGTTAAGGCGGTTCGAATGGAGGTGTTGGCTGAGCGATCATCGTCCAACCCAACATATTGACACTGTGTCAACAACGCTGAGATGCGAGCACGCATGACTGTCTCATGATTGGCTCATGGCAGGAAGCATTGCCGATATTCAGTGAAGAGGAAAGGTGTATATAATACTTGAACCAAAGTTGTCTGTTTCTCACGTTAACAAGAAAAAAAGTTTCGGAGAAATACTGTCTTATTTTTCCTACAATTTTGACATTATTCATTCACGGCGCACATTGTACAAGGGAAACCTACTCTTCGTGTTTGTGGGAAATGAAATTTATTATTTTTAATTACCACTTAGCGTGCAGAAGTACAATCCACTAATGGCCGGAACCGCCGTCCAAAAAGCGCTAATTCACACTCATATGGAACGTCTCTCCCGGTCGCCCACGCCTTTGGCGCACTGGCGTTGAAAACTTGTCGCATACATATATATATGTATGTATGTATGTATGTATATATATATATATGTATGTATATATGTATATATGTATATATGTATGTATATATATGTATATATATATGTATATATGTATGTATGTATGTATATATATATATATATATATATATATATATATATATATATATATATATAATATATTTATATATATATATATATATATATATATATATATATATATATATATATGTATTTATATATATACATCTATTTATACATATATACATACATATATATATATATACATACATACATACATATATATATATATATATATATATATATATATATATATGTATATGTATATATATATATGTATATATATGTATGTATATATATATATATATATATATATATATATATATATATATATATATATATATATACACACACATATATATTGACATGTATACACACACACACACACATATATGTATAAATAAATATATATATATATATATATATATATATATATATATATATATATATATTTACATATGCATACACACACACACACACACACGCACATGTATTTATATATATGTGTGTATGTGTTGATATATGTGTATATATATATATATATATATATATATATATATATATATATATATATATATATATACACATATATATATGTATATATTCATATATATATATATTATATATATATATGTATATATATATATATATATATATATATATATATATATATATATATATATATATATATATTGACATATGTACACACAAACACACTCACACACACACACACACACACACACACACACACACGCACACACATATATATATATGTATATATATATCAATATATATATCAATATATATATATATATATCAATATGTTTATATATATATATACATATATATATATATATATATATATATATATATATATATATATATATATATATATATATATATATATATATATATATATATATGAATTACCTGTTCGCTCAATGAAGTAATGCTGCGATTTTTGTTAGTAAAAAGCACGGGGCAGTTTCTGAGACTTGGAATTTTGTGCTGAATTGGTGAGCTACTTAATAATATCAATTCATGGTTAACACTTATGTGAAGTTAAGCGAATGATTTTGCAATATTTCAGTGAATGATATTGATGGTGTGTGCATATATAGTGTAACACCCTTAGTGTTATGGAGTATGTGTTAATGGGTTTAATTTTCTCGGGAGTTAATCGAGGTATTCAATACGCCAAATAAGGAATTGTGCAAGGCCCGACCCAATGAATATTCATAAATACAGACATACATATACACAGAAATGAATACGTATATGTCTATATATCCGATAGATATACATTTATCTACCTATTTGTTCGGTTGATATGTATGTCTAGACTGGTAAATATACATAATTTCTTTAATTATGCATGTCAAGTTTACGAATATTAACCGGTCAAACACTCGTTTTCTTCGGTTTGATCAATTATTCGACACATGAAACAGGGCCAACTGCAACAAATCAGAACATTGCTATTTAGAATCATTAACTCATATCATAGACATTTACATAGGTATCCTTCATAATCAGCATGAAAATAATGGTTTAGAAAGTTCAAATTAAAAATATTTGCAAACATTGGCACTATTTTTGGTCATCACTATCTCGCAAGTAACACTTATTTCATTAAGAATTATTTTTTATTATTCATTATAAATACAAATTAAAACTGTTCATCACTTCATTTTGAATAACAGAAGTGTAAATTACCTTTGAAATTACCTTAAGACATCGAGAAATAAATCGTAAATCACAAATATCACTGTAGCATACTTCGTTACTTCTTTTTAAAACATAACTGCATTGATATAACTTCCAGTTTCTGACGTTCTCCAGGTGTTGACAATACCATAATTCATCACACTGAAGGGTTTTAATACAAAGCACATTGCTAGCTTAAAAAAGAAAAAAAAAAGAAAAGAAAAAAAGAGGCCGCTCACACATGACTCGTTTTTACTGCCTCTCAACAGATGGCAGCACCCTACGATGGCGGGAAATTTAAAAACAGGTTAAACCAGGTATTACATACAGTATATATTTTATGAAATATGTGGCAGAAATACACAAGGGTACATAGAAGAGGAGAGGTACAAATATAGACAGATAGGCTAAGATACACAATCTCGTTAAAAATTCTTGTATAAAAAAATGTTTAAAGCTTGAGTGACTATTACAAGTTTTTTTAAGACGCCTACTTTGACAGTGACTCGATGCAGACCTTCAAATATTTAATTTAAATTGTACTTAATCATTCACATATGTATATCAAATATGATGAAAGATATAAAAGACAATTTCCTTCGACATATCACCAGTAGGAAAAGTTATGACTTAATATTTGACCCAGAAAGAGGCAAACGTAATAACAGGTCTGAGTTCCAAATAATACGTAGGCCATTTTAGCGTTCAAAGGCGACTGCATACCACAGGTGACGTGCCAAGCTGAACTACGGCGAATTGCATGTCAGACGTAGATAAAAAATCAAATATTGCTAATTTTAAGAGATATGTAAATTAAATTAACAACCAAAACGTTTATGTAGGGTGAGCAGGGACTTTGATAATGTAATATACATAATTAAATCTCCTTTATTCTACACTGTGTTTAAGAAATTCTTCCCCAGTGTAGGTAAACGTTTATGTAGGGTGAGCAGGGACTTGGGTAATGTAATCTACATCAATAAATCTCCTCTATTCTACATTGTATTTAAGAAATTCTTATGTAGGGTGAGCAGGGACTTAGATAATTTATTATACATCAATAAATCTCCTCTATTCTGCACTGTATTTAAGAAATTCTTCCCCAATGTAGGTAAACGTTTATGTAGGGTGAGCAGGGACTTGGATAATGAAATATACATAATTAAATCTCCTCTATTCTGCACTGTATTTAAGAAATTCTTCCCTAGTGTAGGTAAACGTTTATTTAGGGTGAGCAGGGACTTGGATAATGTAATGTATATCAATAAATCTCCTCTATTCTGCACTGTATTTAATAAATTCTTCGCCAGTGTAGGTAAAGTCAGCACCTTTTGCATATACGAGAGAAGTCATTTTTTACCCTGTGATCACCTCAGTCAGCAATAGTTGACTTATCTCTGCATTGATATCTGTTGCTTTTTGGCTATTACTAGGCAATCGGCTTCGCTATTTACGTCAAGAACTAGAGACCAAGATTTTAACTTCATATTGGTTTTATTTTTTATTTTTTTTCAGAATTCTCCCTTTGATGATGATTTTTTTCAAGATATGTAAACACGACTGCAGTTTTTGTTTTTTTTATCGATAGCTAAAACCTTTTAATTTTTCGTCTATGCAATCTCCTTATATTTCTCTGTTAGATAAAGTTTCAAATCTGTTTCATATTTGGCAATTTCCTTTGCTTCGATGTTGCAAACGATATGTAATATTTAGTCTTTTCTTAATGTTTTTTGAGAAGCTTTCGTAAATAGACATATTTTTTTTTTAGCAATAGGTATTTTTGCCTTTATATATGCATTTGATCGTGAGGAATTCAATATCATGAAAGTATGTATTTATGTACGTATACTTACTTTGATATATATTTGTATGTATGTAAACATGATTGTATGTATGTATGTAAGAATGATTGTATGTATGTATGTAAGAATGATTGTATGCATGTAAGAATGATTGTATGTATGTGTGTAAGCATGATTGTATATATGTATGTAAGAATGATTGTATGTATGTATGTAAGAATGATTGTATGTATGTATGTAAGAATGATTGTATGTATGTGTGTAAGCATGATTGTATGTATGTATGTAAGAATGATTGTATGTATGTATGTAAGAATGATTGTATGTATGTATGTAAGAATGATTGTATGTATGTATGTAAGAATGATTGTATGTATGTAAGAATGATTGTATGTATGTATGTAAGAATGATTGTATGTATGTATGTTTGCATGTATGTATATATGTAGGAATGATTGTATGTATGTATGTTTGCATGTATGTATATATGTAGGAATGATTGTATGTATGTATGTTTGCATGTATGTATGTATGTAGGAATGATTGTATGTATGTATGTTTGCATGTATGTATGTATGTAGGAATGATTGTATGTATGTATACATTCATGTATGTATGTATGTTTGGTTGTTTGTTAGCTTGTGTATTTGTTTGTTTGCTGGGATTTATGTAGACATGTCTTTAAACATACCTGCAAGCATGTATGAATGATCTAACTGTATCCATGTATGTATGCACATATAAATATAGGTTAAGTGTATGTATACCTTACCTAACGAACCTAACCTAACCTATCTTAACTTTGACTTGACTTGACGTGACGTGACGTGACGTGACGTGACGTGACGTGACGTGACGTGACGTGACGTG
>NC_091564.1:39989907-39992407 GCF_042767895.1 Penaeus vannamei | reverse complement strand
CACAGGAATCAGACCCTTGTAATTAGAGGTCCGAAGGAAAACAAAAAAAAGATTCAGTATATCACATCATTTGCTATTCTCGCTTCCGTGTGGATTAATAAGCGTCCCTTTCTTAGCTTAAGTAAAAGATGACTTGAGGCCATTACTGACATACGCGTCTTGCTGCGATGGAAAGACTCGTGTATTAGACTGACAAAAACACTCTGGCACGCATGAATGTAGTCTTGAACTTAAAGCATGGGGTTACATTATTGCAATACACACACACACACACACACACACACACACACACACACACACACACACACACACACACACACACACACATATATATATATATATATATATATTTTTTTTTTTTTTTTTTTTTTTTGTTTTTCAAAGTATATCAATCTATTTATCTATCTATCTACGTGTGTGTGTGTGTGTGTGTGTGTGTGTTTGTGTGTGTGTGTGTGTGTATACATACATAAATAGATACATATAATTACACCTGTCTGTGTCAAATCAACCGTCCACCTCCCTAGCAGAGCCCAGCAACCCCGTCGTCCGACTCTCACCCCACCTGAAAACCTCCCTCCTCGCCCCCCCCCCCCACCCCCTCACCTGGCCGCGCTGCAACGACGAAGGCGCAGAAGCCGACGACGACCCACACCTGTAGACCGATGACCCCGGGCCGAGTCATCCTCTTCCCCTCGCTCGCGCTCCTTCCGGGCCTCCTTCGGGAACTTCTCCGGGAATTGCTTATTTCAGATCGTTTTTTAAAATCTGTCAATTATCTTGTTCCGTCCAAGATCTCCTTCAGGAACTTCTCCGGGAATTGAGTATTTCAGATCGTTTTTAATCAAAATTTTGTCAATTATGTCCTGTTTCAGACGCACGGTCACTGACAGCCGGCCATGACACGTGCTTTTTCTTTTACGACACCAACGCAATGTTTACGTTTCGTGCAAGAAAGATGAGAATGGCCGACACCCTCCGCGTACTCGCACGCTATTGCGATGTTCTTGCTCCTGTCAAAGGCTTTGCTGTCATGAACTAACTAATGAACTCTAAAACCTTTGGTAATTCTTTTTCACTGGTTTCGACTATTGTTCATCGCGGAATGGACAGATGAATGATACCATACAAGAGGTAAATGCACTGTTTCCCGATCAAAGTCCGCATTCATTTTATTTTTCCCTTTTCAGAGTGAGTCCTAAAAGCATCGTAGGCAACCCGTGCACAGGTCGCTCGCCTCGACTCGCTCCAGCCTGAAGCGCAACCCGAGCCAGCGGGGGTTCGACCCGCCGGCGAGCGAGGCTTCGGATCCCCTCGCGCAGAGCCCCGTTGGAAGCGGCACGTGGCCGGGGACGAAAGAGGACCCGGCGCACGTCTTGTCCGCACCACAGCCGCAGGTAGACTGGGGTACTCGTGTGGCCGCTTCCTCAGCTGCCCCCTCCCCTCCCCCATGCCCCCTCTCCCTAACCCCTCTCCTAAACTCTTAGAAATGAATACTCCAGATGGTGTCCAGACGCGCTCCCCGAATCCCGAGGCACCGTCAGCGCCGCCCGTCACCTCGCCGACAGGAGGACGAGTCTGAGCAGTCGGGAGGCTCAACGGCGAAGGAATTCCCGACTTCAGATTCAGGGGGCTCGTCTTGACCGCCTGACCCGTCGCGCGCGGAGCTGAAATCTGAAGTTTCAAGACCGGGGGGGGGGGGGGGGGGTCGATGGGGCATGATCACCTTAAAAATGCACATGTTGATAATATATATAAACTAATCCATGTAAAGGCAATACTGATTTTTATCAGAGAATTACAATAGCAGTATAACTCTTGATCTCGTGACGAAATGACTTCACATACTCTCAAATTTCTTCAATAACAATGAAAAGAAAACAAATCATAATGATACCCGTATATCACGAAAGCATGAATTTAATCACTATTAATAGTAGTGACTTTGCTATCGTTACTGTTCCAACTGCCACCACCACCACCAATCCCCTTGAAGAAGTGAGAGAAGTTCCAACAGCAGAACACCTGTACGAAGTAGAAAAAAAAAATACGAATGAGACTGGATATCTTCACAATACAAGAGATATATTCGACCGATTTCGATTCTATCTCCTTCAGAAATACATCTCTCGTATTGCGAAGATATCCACATTCTCCCTCACACCTTCTCTACACTTATAAACATGAATACGGTTCATCTGTAGGAAGGGCAATCCTCGTACCTTTCACCACGCCTGAACGGACACTTCAAAAGATTGCAACGCGCTGTCAGGAGAGCAATAGAATTCCGTGCAATATGTGCATGATTCTCTCTCGGTCATGCATTAGAAGATGAGACTCGTAGCCCTCGGAGCGACGGGGCGAGTCCGGGGCTCGGGGCTAGAAGGACATATGTGATCTCCGCCTCAAGCACTCGAGGGAAAAAACGAGAAAAATAAAAGAAAAAGAAGAAGAATAGGACGAGTATAAAGAAAAATGAATATGAAGAAACCGGAAAGAA
>NC_091564.1:39977407-39979907 GCF_042767895.1 Penaeus vannamei | reverse complement strand
CTGCACTTAAACACACGTGTACTTACAAAAACATATGTATATCTATACACAGCTGCAGGTATTGGTCTTAGAAAGCGGAAACTAACCTCCTTTTGAGCGAGAGGAAATCTTTGTCATAAATAATAGGCAATATATACCTAAAAACGTGCACGTTAAGAAAGAATAAAGGCAAAATCTACAATGAAATGAAAACAACGTTTTGGGGAAAAAAATGTTATACTTCATTCTCCCGCTTGACATCCGGCCTTGTTAAAGATTTAGACCTTACGACAAACGCCAGTAGACCCTGAGTTTTATGCCTGTTAATTGGATTTTCTTTGTTTTTTCTTCTCTTTCTCTCTCTTCCTCTCTCTCTCTCTCTCTCTCTCTCTCTCTCTCTCTCTCTCTCTCTCTCTCTATCTATCTATCTATCTATCTCTCTCTCTCTCTCTCTATCTCTCTCTCACCCTCCCTCCCTCCCTCCCTCTCTCTCTCTCTCTCTCTCTCTCTCTCTCTCTCTCTCTCTCTCTCTCTCTCTCTCTCTCTCCCTCTCTCTCTCTCTCTCTCTTCAAATATTCTACAGAAGACCTCCGTTATGAAACATTTATTAATTGCTTTTAATAGTGCTGCTATCTGTACGAAGTCAAATGTTTTGTATATAAGAAATACCATGAATGAAGGCTGGCTTCCTATACGGATTTTCTAGAAATTTGTGTTGACTTTTGGGATGAATACACTCACACACACACACACACACACACACACACACACACACACACACACACATACACTCACACAGACACACACACACACACACACACACACTCACACACACCCACACCCACACACACACACTCACACTCACACACACACACACTCACACACACACACACACACACACACATTCCCCCCCCCACCCACACTCACTCACACACACACACACACACAAACACACACACACACACACACACACACACACACACACACACACACACACACACACACACACACACACACACACATATATATATATATATATATATATATATATATATATATATATATATATATATATATATATATATATATATATATATATATATATATCCAGTCAGAAAGAGAGAGAGATAAGCACAGATACAGGACGAAAAGAAGAGGCAAACAACCTAATAAAAGAACTGAGATAAAGCCAATGCCAGTCCATCACATTCAAACAAAACGTAACCACGATTTCATATTCAACGTTCGGTTCCTGTTTTGTTGCTTGCGGTAGAAATCATGCAAAAGTCTACGGTCTCTCCCGCCACGTTTCACTACCTTAGTCATATTCAGAGAATCGGCTTCTAAATGATGTATTTTGGTGTTTTTGTTTCTTTAATTAGATAGATCATAGTAAGTGATTTTATTCCTTTGGTGTACAAAATTATGAAATAGGTAAATAATTACGTTTCCAATGGTAGTTTTGATTTGGCGCTGTAATTTCAGTATGGTTTTATTTTAGTGTTTATTGCAGTTATCATCATGATTAATTTCATTACATTTAGTATGAATATCCTTCTCATTATAAGATCAGTATTATTGTCAATGCAAATACTATTGCCAAAATTCCGACCAGAATTACAAATACTGACAAGGGTGTCTTTTTTTCTCCTATTATTTTACTTCATTGGAACTGCAATAAACGCGCACGACTCCCCCCCCCCCACTCCCCCAATATCATGCTCGACTACCTATGAAGTCTCGGCCCGAATAATTGTCAAAGGGGATTTTTTTTTTTTGACCTATTTTCCATTTCATTTTGTTCTGATTCATTTCCGTTTCTGTGAGCGCAAATTTCCTCTTTTGATTTACTGCGTTTCTCCCTTTGCTAATATTAAGATCACGCTTGTATGATTATGATGATCCTTTTTATATACTTCTTGAAGAGTGCGTTTTCATTTGACTGTGCAATATACATTTCAAGAAAGTAATTTTATCGTATCAATGAATGTACAGGTATTAAAAAGGAAAGAAGGCAAGGAAGAAGAAAGAAATTTCGAGTTATGTAAATGATAATATAGAAGATGGTTATAATTCTCCCTACAACGGAATCTCTTTCCCCGGCCGGAACGCACTTTGTTTTGCCTCGAGGCCCCAAAACAACGGAAATCGCCCATGAATTACTTCCGTTGCCGCCCCTCCGCCCCCTCCCTCCGCGAGTTCTCCCAGTCCCTATCCTCCCCCGTCCACCAACCCATCCCCACCCTCCCCCCAGTCCCCAACCTCCGTCGTCCTCCAACCCATCCCCAACCTCCCCCGTCCACCAACCCATCCCCGCCCTCCCCCCAGGTCCCCATCCATATCCCTTTTCCTTTGCACCCACCAGTCCCCTTCCCCATCTCCTCCCAACCCCTATCCCCAATACTCCCCTACGCCTATCCCCAACAGTCCCCTACCTCCATCCCCAACACACCCCCTACCCCCATCCCCAACACACCCTCTACCCCCATCCCCAACACCCACCCCCCACCCCCATCCCTAA
>NC_091564.1:39962407-39964907 GCF_042767895.1 Penaeus vannamei | reverse complement strand
TCTCTATCTATACGATAGATATGCATGTCTAGATTGATAGATATGCATCAATTTCGGTTAATAAGCATGTTCGTTTATTGAATGTTCATTGGGTCGGATCGGCTGATAATGCAGAATTATTTAATTCATGCTTCTTCTCGAACCTTGTAAGAACTATAGGACTATAAGGTTACTCCTGAGGTCTTCGAGTCAAATTCTTCAGCAAAATACAATAAAAAAGACCTGCAGCATATGCCCTGGATGTCTTGCCCAAGGTGATAAGGAGATCTGAAGCACTGAATTTATAAACAACTAAATACAGTGACATGACAGAGGATGAGGGAATATCACTCACATATGTTCTTAGTTATTATGAAAACAGAACCGGAACCAAGATTACAAAACCATGTATGTAAGGAAGTACAACGATGGACTATGACTTGGAAAGTACTTGTTAAAGTTTAAATCCTGTGTACACCAGGCCAGGGCTACCAGAAGCAAAGCACGGTCTAGTAGGGTTGATATCAGAATCCATCGTTAGAATATAAAAGACACTAGAGAAATCACAAAAAACAAGACGAATCTCAAAAGGCGGTTCCTGGAAAAAGAAAGACTTCTTCATTGCAATAAACGGAATATTTCTTTACCATTTATGAATAATAACAAAAAAGTAGTATCACTTAAGACACATGGAACCTGCACTTGTGTCGGGTAGAAAGGCTTCTCTTAAGAAGAAGAAAGAGAATAAATATATATGTGTGTGTGCGTGTGTATGTATTTCTTTTCTTAAATGTAATATCAAAAGTTCCTGGAAAACCATTTATAGGATCGACTCTCGTGTGTCAGAAATATACTACAATCAAAGAGATCAAAGGAGCGGGGTGAAACCGAGGTCTCAATGGCGAGAGAACTGCTTCCAGGAAACGATATAAAAAAAAAGAAAAGAAATCAATGATATCTACCCGATGCGTTTCAATATCATATTTTCATTAGGTTTCATGTTGTATGGAAAGACAAAGTAACATTTTAATTATGATTGGTTGATATTTTCAATGATGTTGATAACAACCTTCTTAGGGTGCTGTCACACTAGCACTATTCGGTCATTTTTTTTTTTTTTTTTTTTTTTTACAAGTTTCGGAAATTTTATCAATTTTTAAGCGAATTGTCGATTTTCCAGTTGGACGATAATGATTGTTTCCGTCTGAAAACCTTTCTGTCAACTTTTTCAGCCAAGCATACTCAAATCAAGAGCTATATTAGAGAATGTTTGTATTTATGTAAAATAAAATTGTTAATAAAATTGACAGAAAAAGTGCTAGTGTGACAGCACCTTTAATGGCAAAGAAAGGAACCAATAGATATCAAACGGTTCCGATTATGTAACCTCCACCGTTTAAATGCAACATTACACAGCTTAAAATAGCCACATAAGGGAAGAAACTGTAACGAAAAAAAAAAGTGAAATCAAAACCTAAATACAATTTTCTTGACAAGAAAGATAAGGCTATATATAAGAAAGCGAGAATCAGAAAAATCCGATTTCTGCAGCGAACAATAAGAGGATAATCCGTTTTCTTTGTATCTCAACAGAAAACGAGAAATCTAGTGCATGGGCACTATTTTTTTTTTTTTTTTTTTTTTTTTTACAACCAGAGCCACGCATCAGAAAATATTCTTGCTGATTAAAGTTCTCTCTATAAACAGGAAAGTAAGTTGAAAAATAACATATTAAAAAAAAAATTAAAGTATGTGAAATAAATCGAGCCATTCTTACATTCACACAGGCAACATGGCTTGTTCTTTACTGTATGTATGTTCTTTACTTTTATAGCGTGTGTCGTTGGCGCTCTGAGAGCAATGGTCAGCATGCTTTATTAAATTATTCAATTATCTCCCGCTCACAAAGGAACATCCACACACATTTACACTCTATAAACGTTTTGCACACTATTGAATTAATGAAACATACATATGTACGTTTATATATATATATATATATATATATATATATATATATATATATATATATATATATATATGTATGTATGTATGTATGTATGTATATATATATATATATATATATATATATATATATATATATATATATATATATATATATTAACATACGTATATACGTATATGTACATATATATATATACATATATATATATATATATATATATATATATATATGTATGTATGTATATATATGTATATATATGCATATATATATATATATATATATATATATATATATATATATATATATACACACACATATGTATATATATATATATATGTGTGTGTGTGTGTATGTATGTATGTATGCATGCGTGTTTATTTATATAAATTCCTATATATATATATGTATGTATAATATATATATATATGCATGTATATACGTATGTATATATATGTATATGTATATATCTCTCTCTATATATGTAGATATTTATATATGTATATATCTGTGTGTTTGTGTGTGTGTAGATTGTTCCGCATATTACGTAAGTTGTAT
>NC_091564.1:39949907-39957407 GCF_042767895.1 Penaeus vannamei | reverse complement strand
GCGGATGTTCAGCAGATTGTCAGCATCAGCCGGGTATGGAACAACTCGGCAGAGGATTGGCATAGCAACAACGGCAGTGAGGAGGGGGATATATGCACATAAATATACATATTCTAGATTTTTTTTTCGATACATGTATATGAAAAAGAAATTGTGTACATGTGTGTGTATGTGTCCATCATGTGTATGTATGTGTATGTGTGTGTTTGTTTGTGTTTGTGTGTATGCGTATGTGTGTGTGTGTGTTAGTTTGTGTTTGTGTGTATGCGTATGTGTGTGTGCTTTCAAGAATTAATTTCTTGAAAGCACATGTTCGCATAATACCCTTCTCTCAACTCGTGCACTGTGCCTTCATATGCAGTGTATGAATGTGTATATACATATACATACAGGTATATGTGCGACTGAATGTATATGGATATTTGTATGCGGGTGTGGATTATGACACGCAAGCTAAATGTGGCCCTCGGGATGGACACAATAGGGCTCGGGTGACAAGAATAATGTATGTGTGGTATTACGATAATCAGTAACGAAGGGGATATATGTTAAAGAAAGAAAGCTATAAACATTCTTGATATCACCATGACAACAGGTATATGATGTCATTGCAAAATGTACGTCTGATGTTCAAAAGACTAGAATAGAATTTTGCAATTAACTGTAGCATTCTGTGAATAATACATATACAGGCATATACAGTTTGTTGCCGTTGGTGTCGCTATTTATCTATTTCTCTCTCTCTCTCTCTCTCTCTCTCTCTCTCTCTCTCTCTCTCTCTCTCTCTCTCTTTCTCTCTCTCTCTCTCTCTCTCTCCCTCTCCCTCCCACTCTCTCTCTCTCTCCCTCCCACTCTCTCTCTCTCTCCCTCTCCCTCCCCCTCTCTCTCTCTCCCTCTCCCTCCCACTCTCTCTCTCCCTCTTCCTCCCACTCTCTCTCTCTCCCTTTCCCTCCCACTCTCTCTCTCTCCCACTCCTCCAAAATAAACAATGCTTCATATCCAAACACGTAATATAACACGGTTTTTAAATGTTGTAGTCTCAAGAAGGTATATATGTCCTTGTGTTGGCCCTCAAGATGGTAGCTAGAATGATAACTGCCCTTCAAAAGAATTTCAAGTTATTTTCTTGCTTCCCAGTGCGATCTTATATAAGAGGTAATCTGTTATTAGCCAGAAATTTTTGTTCCTCCATAACTCCTATCATAAATCTCTCTAAGGTCCTGAATCATGTGAAAAAAAAACGAAAACAAGCAATTGTTATTAATATTCATCTAATACCCATATATGGAATATTTCCCCCAGTACCTAAAAAAAAAAAAAAATTAAATAAATAAATAAAAAAAACTTGTTTTGATGACAGACTTAAATAATAAAATCTATTTCTTTGCATATACAAACAACTAAACAATCACCCATCACAACAGGGGCAAAAAAAAAAAAAAAAAAAACATCCGTAAGCAACAGGCCTCCTCCTTCGGCGCCAACGGGAGTCACCCAAGTCAGCTGACGGAGACAGAGGCAATCCAACGAGCCATGTTTGGTAATTGGCCTCCAGTGCGCGAGGGCGTGGCAGAGGGGTGGGGGTGGGGGTGGGGGAGGCAGCGGAGGTTAGTCTTTGGGATGAGAAGCGCCCACATGGGAGAGGGGCGAGGGCGAGACTAATAGGTGGATAGGTGGAGAAGGAGAGGGAGGCAGAGGGGGAGGGAGATGGGGAGGGGGAGGTAGTGAGAGGGAAAGGGAAAGGGCGAGAGAGAGATAGAGAACAAAAGATATATATATATATATATATATATATATATATATATATATATATATATATATATATATATATATATATATATATGTATGTATGTATTATATATATATATATATATATATATATATATATATATATATATATATATATATATATATATAGAGAGAGAGAGAGAGAGAGAGAGAGAGAGAGAGAGAGAGAGAGAGAGAGAGAGAGAGAGACAATGAGAGAGAGAGAGAGAGAGATAGAGACAATGAGAGAGAGAGAGAGAGAAACAGATACACAGACATACAGACACACACACCGAGAACATAGTGGCGGAACACCGGATGTTGTCATGGCGTCACAAGACAAGTTTCCCTTATTTGGAAAGCGTCACTCGATTTGGCAACCAGGCGCTCGCTGAAAGAAGGTAAACGATTTCAGGAATTTTGAACGAGTCTAAAAAAAATATAAAATAAAATCATGTTGCATGAATTGAAAAATCAGTTTCGAGATGTTTGGACAAGAAAGTGAAATACACATCTATAAAAATACAAAAATATACATACACATCTATATATATATATATATATATATATATATATATATATATATATATATATATATATATATATATATATATATATATATATATATGAAAAAAAAAATATGCGCGTATGTAGAGCAAAAATGAAAGCAGCAAAGGAAAAAAATACATTGATATCAATGATGATACTTTAATATTGACGACAATAAGTCCAATAATAATGGTAACAATGATGATAACTACAAAAACAATAATAATAATGATAATAATAAGGATGATAATAATAATAATGATGATAATAATAATAATAATAATAATAATAATAATAATAATAATAATAATAATAATAATGATAATAATAATAATGATAACAATAGCAATGAAAAACAATAACAGTAATAGTAGTAGTGGTAATAATAATGATAATGATGACGATAATAATGATGATGATGACGATAATAATGATGATAATAATAACAATAATCATAAGAAAAATAATGATAAAACAATAATGATACTAACAATAGTAATTATTATAGTAACAGTAATAAAAATTATGATAATCATGATAATAATCATAATAAAAACTACTAATAATGATAAAGATAGTCATAATAATATTAATAAAAATAGCAGCAGCTGTAGTATAAATAACTGTATTGATAATGATAATTGTAATAATGATAATTATAATAATGATCATGATAATTATAATAACAAGAGAATAAATAAAAAATCATAGTAATAGTAGTATTAAAAATTGTTGCCACACTTTTAATCAGTGAACATACATTGTTTATGTAGTTCGTTATTTTTCTTTTTACTTTTTTTCACAATACAATAAAGGTCAAATATAACTTTCGCAATAAATATTCCGTATCTTATAATTTATCTGTAAAATTCGTACCTTTATTATACAGAAAAAGGACATTAATCGGATGCAATTGCAGAATTCATTGACGTACCGCAGAAGACACAGCAGGAGCATGACAGAGCGTTGTTATTAGTTTCCGGTTAAAGGGGCAAGATGGCTTCAAGACAACCGATGCCAGGCTAAGTGTGTGCGTGCGTGTCAGAGAGAGAAAGAGAAAGAGGGAGAGAGTTAGAGAGAGAGAGAAAGAGAGAGAGAGTTATTGAGAAAGAGAGAGAGGGAGAGAGAGAGAGAGAGAGAGAGAGAGAGAGAGAGAGAGAGAGAGAGAGACAGAGAGAGAGAGAGAGAGAGAGAGAGAGAGAGAGAGAGTGAGAAAGAGAGAGAGAGTTTGCCAGAAAAAGAGAGAAGAGAGAGAGAGTTTGCCAGAAAAAGAGAGAAGAGAGAGAGAGTTATAGAGAAAAAAAGAGAGACAGAGTTAGAGAGAAAGAGAGAGAGAGAGAGAGTTAGAGAAAGAAAGAGAGAAAGAAAAAGCGAGAAAGAGAGACAGACAGCCAGATAGATAAACAGAGAGAGAGTTTGTGTGTTAATATTTGCCTTTATGAGTTTCCGGTGAAAGGGGCAGGCTGGCTTCAGGGCAACCGAGGACACGCGGTACACCTCGCTGGGAAACCGTCACAGAAACCCTTGTGTGGGACGGACTCTCAGCTCCCGCGACCTTCAACCTTCGCCCGGGAGCAATCTTCATCGTTATTCAGAGACGAGGAAGCAGAAAATAAACTAAAAAGAAAGAGAGAAAGAAAGAAAAAGAAAAAAAAAAACGTAATACTCTATCCGTTTTTTTTTTTTTTTTTTTTTAATAACTGGATTATATATTTAGAAATGGGAGTTTGTGATGATTTCCAACAGAGAGAAATATCTCCGAGTCTCTGCAAATGGAGGAAGGAAGCGAGGCAGTGAAGACCGAAGGCAAGGCTGGAGAAAGAGGAGGAGGAGGAGGAGGAGAAGGAGGAGGAGGAGGAGGAGGAGGAGAATAATAATAAGAAGGAGGAGGAGAAGGAGGAGGGAAGCGAGGCAGTGAAGACCGAAGGCAAGGCTGGAGAAAGAGGAGGAGGAGGAGAAGGAGGAGGTGGAGCAGAAGGAGGAGGAGGGGAGCGAGGCAGTGAAGACCGAAGGCAAGGCTGGAGAAAGAGGAGGAGGAGGAGGAGGAGGAGGAGGAGACTGAAGAGCAGGAGGTGGGTGGGGAGGGGGGAGGGTTCGGGACTGCTATGTCTTCGAGGAGGAGGAGGAGGATGAGATGGGTGGGGAGGGGGGGAGGGGGGTTGGCACTGCTATGTCTTCGAGGAATTCTATTATTGCCTAACTGTAGTCACCCCCTTCATGTTGCACGTCATGTTATGTCTTCCTTGCAAACAGGGCTTTAAGTGCTTTCCTTATTGTGATTTTTTTCCGTTCACTTTAAAGATACTTCGAAATTAAAAGTGTGATAAAAGTGAAACATTTGGCAATACCATGACTACTTATTGTGTTGTAAGAATCAGTAGTGATATTAAGATTTTCAAACTTCGATCATAAGTCTGTGGAAAGATTTTTGATAACTTCGTGACTTCTGGTAAACGTTATTTCTTTGGAAACTTCCCATTATTTTTTATTTGATTTGATTTTTGTTTTCTTTCCTTATTTTTTCTTTTGGTAAACATCATTTCTTTGGAAACCCCCTTTTTTAAATTTTTATGTTTTTTCTTTCCTTATTTTTTTCTTTTGTTAAACTTTATTTCTTTGGAAACTTCCCATTATTTTTCTATTTTTTTCTTTTTATTTCCTTTTGGTAAACTTTATTTCTTTGGAAACTTCCCATTATTTTTCTTTTTTTTCTCTTTTTTTCTTTTGGTAAACTTTATTTCTTTGAAAACTTCCCATTATTTTTCTATTTTTCTTTTGCTAAACTATTTCTTTGAAAACCCCATTATTTTTCTATTTTTTTCTTTTTATTTCCTTTTGGTAAACTTTATTTCTTTGGAAACTTCCCATTATTTTTCTATTTTTTCTTTTGCTAAACTATTTATTTGAAAACCCCATTATTTTTCTATTTTTTCTTTTTATTTCCTTTTGGTAAACGTTATTTCTTTGGAAACTTCCCATTATTTTTCTAGTTTTTTTCCTTATTTTTTCTTTTGGTAAACTTTATTTCTTTGAAAACTTCCCATTATTATTATTATTATTTTTTTTTTTTTGGTAAACTTCATTTCTTTGGAAACTTCCCATTATTATTCTATTTTTTCTTTTTATTTCCTTTTGGTAAACTTTATTTCTTTGGAAACTTCCCATTATTATTATTTTTTGTTTCCTTATTATTATTATTATTATTATTTTTTTCAGGCGATGAACAGATCAAATTTCACGAGAATTACTACCTGGAAAACATTTCATTGTCTTATTATACGCTACGATCCGGCTTCTGAGGGACAGTTCTTGGATCTCTAATGAACAAACTTTGATCTTCAACTCGTCTTCATCTTTGAACTTTGGTTTCAAAGAATCACGGTTTTTGAATTCTGAGCGTACGCTTTCGTGATATCCCATCTCTTTCTATTGTTTCTCTTTATATAACTTTCTCTTCTCTCTCTCTCTTTCTTATTCTCTTTCTCTCTCTTTTTTCTCTCTCTCTCTTTCATTCTCTCTCTCTTTATATATTTTTTTCTCTTTCTCATTCTCTCTCTCTCTCTCTTTCTTATTCTCTCTCTCTCTCTTTCTCATTCTCTCTCACTCTCTCCCTATCTCTCTCTTTCTCACTCACTCTCTCTCTCTCTCCCTCTCTCCCAGTCAATCAATCTATCTATATATCGATATGTCTATCTACCTACCTATCTATCTCTCTATCTATATATCGCTTTGTCTGTCTATCTACCAATCTATCTCTCTATCTATATATCGATCTATCTGCCTATCTACCTATCTATTTATATATCTATCTACCAGTCTGTCCATTAATTTCTCAATATAAATATACAGATACATAACCGAGCATCACCTCCCCCTCCCCCCCTCCCCCCTATATATCTATCTACATACCAGTCTACCTATCTATTAATTTCTCAATATAAGTATATACAGATACATAACCTCCCCCCACCTCCCCCTTCCCCCCTCCCTCCTCCTCACTGTCTCTCCTATCCTTGCCCTCTGCCTACTGCTATCCGAACTTGGTCCTGCACTTTGTGAGTCAACTTGCGCAAACATCATCCGACTCCCATCAAATAAAAGCCTGAAAAAGCAACTTAGTTTATATCCCATAATGGTCCACCATATTTGATTACATACACTCTCTTCCGACCTCCCTCCATTTCTGTTTTTCTCTCTCTGGGTCTGTGTTCGTGGGTGCGTGGTTTAAGTGTCTTTCTGTTTCTCTCTCTGTCTGCCTCTTCCTTTCTTTCTCTCACTCTCTGTTTTTTCTTTCTTTCTCTGTCTCTGTTTCTTTCTCCCTCTCTCTCTCTGTCTGTCTCTCTCTCTCTCTCTCTCTCTCTCTCTCTCTCTCTCTCTCTCTCTCTCTCTCTCTCTCTCTCTCTCTCTTCCTCTCTCTCTCTCTCTCTCCCCCCCTCCTCTCTCTCTCTTCTCTCTCTCTCTCTCTCTCTCTCTTCTTCTCTCCTCTCTCTCTCTCTCTCTTGCTAGCTCGCCCTCTCTCTCTCTCTCTCTCTCTCTCTCTCTCTCTCTCTCTCTCTCTTTGCTAGCTCGCCCTCTCTCTCTCTCTCTCTCTCTCTCCCTCTCTCTCTCTCTCTCTCTCTCTCTCTCTCTTCTCTCTCTCTCTCTCTCTCTCTCTCTCTCTCTCTTGCTAGCTCGCCGTACTGAGAGAAGCGCGCCCGTGTGTATGTGTGTGTTTGAGTGTGAGTGCGTGTGTGTGTGTTTGTGTGAGTGTGTGTGTGTGTTTGTGTGTGTTTGTGTGAGTGTTTGTGTGTGTGTGTGTGTGTGTGTGTGTGTGTGTGTATACGTGTGCTTGCATGTGCGTGTGTGTGATTGTGTGAGTGTGTGTACATATATGCATACTTCAGACAGACACTCCTTTCTTGGTAAACAGATAAGTAAAACAATAAAAAGATAAACAGAACTCAGTAACTTTCCTCCCTTTTGGACAAAACCAAGAGCTGCAGCGACAGAGACTGATCTCTTGGTGGTCAGCAGGTAACTGACCGGCTGCGGTTTTGCAACTGCTTTTTATAGCATTTATTTCGTCTTCCTTTCCTCTTTCCTCTCCGATTCTACCTTTCCCATTCCCTTTATCGACGTTCCTCATTTACAATTTATCCTTTTTTTCAATGTTCACATCTCATCCACTCTAAGTAATTATTATTT
>NC_091564.1:39939907-39944907 GCF_042767895.1 Penaeus vannamei | reverse complement strand
TTTTTTTTATTTATTTTTTTAGATTTAAATAATTAATAATGAATGTGATTTGCTGTGAAGAAATGATATTGGTAACGATGATGGTTGTGATAATCATGATTCCAGGAGAAGTATTATAGAGATATCAGTGATAATAGGAATCATCATCATCATCATCATTATCATCATCATCATTATTGCCATTATTATCATTGTTTCTGCAAATATCCACAAAGGAAAGCAGTAGCTTAATAAAAAAATAAACGATAATAAAACAAGAGCTCAATTAGAAATGAATAAAAGCAAAACAATAAAGACAACTAAAAATAAACATATTAAACAAAAAAATGAAGTAAAACAAAGTCTTAACAAGAAATAAGCAACAATACAAAAAGAAACAATAGCTAAATTAAAATAAGTAGAAACAGAACAAATTTAAAAATGGATAAAGATTAGAACAATTTAATATAAAACAGAGCATCAATTCAATTGAAAATATACAATAATAGAACAATAATTAAGTGAAGAATGGAAAATTGATAAAAAAATCTATTAAAGATAGATAAAATAAAACAATAATTCAATAAAGAATAAATATAAATAGAACAATAAATCAATAGAAAGAGATAAAAAAAATTAAACGATAATTCAATAAAGAATAGAATAAGAATAAAAAAATGCATTTAAAAAGAAATAGATATAAAAAAACAATAACGTTTAAAGAGAAATAAAAATTGGACGAAAATTCCATCAAAAATAAGTAAAAATAGAACAATGGTAATAATAATAATAAAATGGAAATAAAATAGTAATTCAATAGAAAATAGATTAAAAAAGAACAATAATTCATTAAAAAAGATAAATATAAAAAACTATAACTCAATAACAAAGAAATAAAATATAGAACAATAATTAAATTAAATGTAAGTAAAAACATAAAGATATTTCAATTTAAAAGGGAATAAAAATTGAGTAATAATTCAAATAAAAATACATAAATAAATAAAAATAAAAATAAGTGAAAAATAGCACAAGAATTAAAGATAAATAGAAATAGAACAATAATCAAATCAAAAGTCAATAAAAAAACAAATTTCAGATGAAAATATATAGAAATAGAACAGTAATTAAGATAAAGATAATTGGAAATAGAACAATGATGAAGATAAATAAATACATTTCTCTCTCTTTATATATATATATATATATATATATATATATATATATATATATATATATATATATATATATATATATATATATAGCAATATTTCCATTAAAAGTAAATTAAACTAGAGCAATCATTATATGAAAAATAAATAAAATGGAATAATTCAATGAATGAAAAACAAAGAATAAAAAATAACAATAATTCAATTAAAAGTTAAAAAAAATAAATAAATAGAAAAATACAACTTAAGAAACGAAAACAAATTAATTCGATAAACACAATATTGATTCCTCTTTGTGAGTCTTCAGTATTTCATGTTATAATTTACTGCAGTGTTGATACTGCCACTGATATGACAATATTTAGTCTTGGTAATTTTACAGAATTTCCATATCCAATTTGGTCAAATGAAGAACAGGTCCCCTTGTTAAACTAAAAATAAATCTTAATGAATCTTAAGATTGATTTAGTAAAGGAAATGTTACGCCAGAATCAGTCAAGTGCATTTATTATTATTATTATTATTATTATTATTATTATTATTATTTTTATTTTTGTAACAGCGTTCATAAAAGCATAATGTGTAGTACCGCTGCACAACATCACGTAACAGCATCAGGATTTTTAGCACCGTGAAGGTTTCATCGGCATATTTAATTGCTCATAGCCTTCATCATCGATTCAATTAACCTTCTACTTGGTAAAAATTGATTTCTTTTTCGTGAGAAATGTCACGGAAAGCGCTGGCGTCTAGCACCTCATAACAAACAGTATACCAGTGCAATTGCAATATCATACGCCCTCTATTGGCCACCGCTTTTGCATCCTGTGAAACATATCCCGCAGAGAATTCCAAAAATGGTTGAAAAAGTCAGACTTGGCCATCTCAGTCTTAAATAAATAAAGTGCGCCTTTCCCTGACATTTTTGAAATTCAAACCATATTCTCAAATGGGTTAAATTTTTAGATGCGCCAGTGGTATTGTCAGATATAATGGCATTATGATTATTTATACTGTATTTGCAGGTTATACATTTTTTTTTTTTGGGGGGGTGGAGGTTCTAAAAATAATATCGGAACACTACAAATAGACAGACAGAAATATATATAAAAAACAGTACGATAAAATAGCTTGGAATACCACGCTCCACTTTTTTCCTCTCGCCTCCCCAAAATGTACTTCAAGAAAACACACACACACACACACACACACACACACACACACACACACACACACACACACACACACACACACACACACACACACACACACACACACACACACACACACACACACACACACACTGCATAATAATAAAAGAAAAGGACAATAGAAATAGATACAATAAAAGGAAAAAAATGAAATGGGAGGAATATGTAAAACAGAGACATCCATGCTGAACCTCAACCACCCGAACCTCGACCATTGCAGGCCACAAGCACCTATTTTACCACACTAGCCATCCGCGACTTGCTCAAAGGGGTATTTTACGTACTACGGAACAAGGTCTTAGAGAGCACTGGTCGTTCTAGAGCACTGGTCGTTCTAGAGCACCGGTCGTTCTAGAGCACCGGTCGTTCTGGAGCACTGGTCGTTCTAGAGCACTGGTCGTTCTGGAGCACCGGTCGTTCTAGAGCACTGGTCGTTCTAGAGCCCTGGTCGTTCTAGAGCACTGGTCGTTCTAGAGCACCGGTCGTTCTAGAGCACCGGTCGTTCTAGAGCACTGGTCGTTCTAGAGCACCGGTCGTTCTAGAGCACTGGTCGTTCTAGAGCACCGGTCGTTCTAGAGCACTGGTCGTTCTAGAGCACCGGTCGTTCTAGAGCACTGGTCGTTCTAGAGCACCGGTCGTTCTAGAGCACTGGTCGTTCTAGAGCACCGGTCGTTCTAGAGCACTGGTCGTTCTAGAGCACCGGTCGTTCTAGAGCACTGGTCGTTCTAGAGCACCGGTCGTTCTAGAGCACTGGTCGTTCTAGAGCACCGGTCGTTCTAGAGCACTGGTCGTTCTAGAGCACTGGTCGTTCTAGAGCATTGGTCGTTCTAGAGCACTGGTCGTTCTAGAGCACCGGTCGTTCTGGAGCACTGGTCGTTCTAGAGCACTGGTCGTTCTAGAGCACTGGTCGTTCTAGAGCACTGGTCGTTCTAGAGCACTTCGTCGTTCTAGAGCACTGGTCGTTCTAGAGCACTGGTCGTTCTAGAGCACTTCGTCGTTCTAGAGCACTTCGTCGTTCTAGAGCACTGGTCGTTCTAGAGCACTGGTCGTTCTAGAGCACTGGTCGTTCTAGAGCACTGGTCGTTCTAGAGCACCGGTCGTTCTAGAGCACTGGTCGTTCTAGAGCACTGGTCGTTCTAGAGCACTGGTCGTTCTAGAGCACTGGTCATTCTAGAGCACTGGTCGTTCTAGAGCATTGGTTGTTCTAGAGCACAGGTCGTTCTAGAGCACTGGTCGTTCTAGAGCACTGGTAGTTCTGGAGCACTGGTCGTTCTAGAGCACTGGTCGTTCTAGAGCACTGGTCGTTCTAGAGCACCGGTCGTTCTAGAGCACTGGTCGTTCTAGAGCACTGGTCGTTCTAGAGCACTGGTCGTTCTAGAGCACTGGTCGTTCTAGAGCACTGGTCGTTCTAGAGCACCGGTCGTTCTAGAGCACTGGTCGTTCTAGAGCACTGGTCGTTCTAGAGCACTGGTCGTTCTAGAGCACTGGTCGTTCTAGAGCACTGGTCGTTCTAGAGCACTGGTCATTCTAGAGCACTGGTCGTTCTAGAGCATTGGTCGTTCTAGAGCACTGGTCGTTCTAGAGCACCGGTCGTTCTGGAGCACTGGTCGTTCTAGAGCACTGGTCGTTCTAGAGCACTGGTCGTTCTAGAGCACTGGTCGTTCTAGAGCACCGGTCGTTCTAGAGCACTGGTCGTTCTAGAGCACTGGTCGTTCTAGAGCACTGGTCGTTCTAGAGCACTGGTCGTTCTAGAGCACTGGTCGTTCTAGAGCACCGGTCGTTCTAGAGCACTGGTCGTTCTAGAGCACCGGTCGTTCTAGAGCACCGGTCGTTCTAGAGCACTGGTCGTTCTAGAGCACTGGTCGTTCTAGAGCACTGGTCGTTCTAGAGCACCGGTCGTTCTAGAGCACCGGTCGTTCTAGAGCACCGGTCGTTCTAGAGCACCGGTCGTTCTAGAGCACCGGTCGTTCTAGAGCACCGGTCGTTCTAGAGCACCGGTCGTTCTAGAGCACCGGTCGTTCTAGAGCACCGGTCGTTCTAGAGCACCGGTCGTTCTAGAGCACTGGTCGTTCTAGAGCACTGGTCGTTCTAGAGCACTGGTCGTTCTAGAGCACTGGTCGTTCGATAAAACTCTGCTTGCGTTCCTATGTGTTTCCTATAACCAGGATTACTTGCATGTACTTCCTTCGGTGTTCCTTCGTGCCCCCAAAGAAGCATTCTCTACATTGTGTTTCGTACGAACGGAGAGAGAGGCAGAGGGAGGAGGGGGATGGAGAGGAGGGGAGGGAGAGAAATAGAAAGGAAGAGAGAGATTGGACACAAAGAGAGAGAGAGAGAAAGGAAGAGAAAGAGAGAAAAAGGAAGAGAGAGTTTGGACAAAGAGAAAGAGAGAAAGGAAGAGAAAGAGAAAAAGGAAGAGAGAGAGAGAGAGAGAGAGAGAGAGAGAGAGAGAGAGAGAGAGAGAGAGAGAGAGAGAGAGAGAGAGAGAGAGAGAGAGAGAGAGAGAGAGAGAGAAAGAGAGGGAGAGAGCATAGGGGATGAAACTTTTAAGACGCGCGTGCCTCCGTCGTTTTATGGTTCATGCAGACAACTGGAAAGAATGACAGCTGGTAGAAATGGGGCAGAATAGGACGGGAGA
>NC_091564.1:39865770-39868270 GCF_042767895.1 Penaeus vannamei | reverse complement strand
TCTCTCTCTTTCTCTTATTGTTCATGCGCAACAAATGAACTTTCCTTGTCTTCATCATATTGTTATTCCGTTCATTAAATGTTCACTTTATTCATTTGTAAATAGATCCAGTTATTCATCTCTAAGTCTGTCCATTCGGTTCTCTCTTTATTGTCCTCCTTTCCAATAATGTTGGCTTTCACATACTCTTTCGTACAGTGACTAAAACAACTGATACACATATTCTGCTTCATTTATCAGTCTATCGCATCTCATTTATTCAAAACTTGGTCTGTAAGCATGCATATATATACCCTATTAACTCACACATACATCCGCACATTTTGTTTAAAATGTATGCAAAGCGGTGCACAGTTTATCATGCAAATTCACCAAAATTTGACAACAAAGAATGAAACCCGTTGAAAAGCGAGAGAAATTAAATACTTTTAGCATGTTTGTCTCCACCGCAAGACAGTTTGTTAGGAAAGAGGGAATTCTCATGCATTTTTGGCGTATTCATATTTTCATTTCAATTTCATTTGAAAACAACGGGTTTAAACGTTTCTGGCTTCACCCGAATCCTTCTCATGCCTGTATAATCGTTCTCCTCCTTTCTTTCCTTTTCTTTATTTATATTCCGTATTTATTATCACTACCGTTGGTATGTATCACGACGTTTTCTCTATATACATTTTTTTTTCTCTTTTTTTACGTTTGAAAATAACAGTTACATTAGCTAAAAACGATAATCTTTCTCATGGTCGTTATAATAAATACTGGTATAGTGTAATCCCTTTCATAAGTTTTTACCTTTTTTCCTGCTATGACAAACTACACCCACGGCGGCAGACCCGTAAGTCTTTCTGCAAAATAAGCTAATAAAAAAGTGAATGTAATTTCTCATTTTCCTGATCAAAAGGCTCGAAACTTTTAAATATATGATTTCTTTTCAGTGAAATGTTTTTTTTTTTTTTTTTTTTTTTTTAGAAGGATATTATCCTCATAGCGGTAGTTATAATGAAAATGATACAAATGATGATAGTATAAATAGATAAAATGAATAAAGTGTGTGAACACATTCACACACACACACACACACACATAAACACACATACACTTACACACACATACACGTATGTATATATATGTATATGTATATAATATATATATATATATATATATATATATATATATATATATATATATATATATATATATATATATATATATATATATATATATATATATATGCATGTATTTATATATATACGTGCATAAATTCATATATATATATATATATATATATATATATATATATATATATATATATATATATATATATATTGTCACTGTTATTATTACTATCATTAGAAAGAACTGCTTATATGGTTTACCCGCATCAATATAAAAAAGAGAAAAAGCACCATTAGTGTTAAAGAGCTTCAGTAAATCAAAAGCTGTTCGCTAATAATATATGAATTTAACCTTTCTTCTTATTCCAAGGATTTCTGAACTTTGAAATAACTTGATTCTAGTTCATTGATCTATCTATTGATTGTTATTTTTATTTTCGTTGTTTTTAGATGAATTGATAAAAAAAAAAAAAAAAAAATGACTGAGACTTTGTCATAGTATAGAATTTGTTCTTTGACAGATACCCACCCCTAAGAGAAATAAAGTTAAGATAAGAAAAATAAAATCTTTTATCAGATATCATCCATTATTCCTCCACAAAACCAGAATGAAAACAAGTGTTATTGTCTATTTGCTCAATTAATCAGTTCCATCTCAGTTCACTTTCCGCTTTTATAAGGAAAGCAAACACACAAGGTCGCAAAAAACAGCCCATTATAACACACGTTGTTTTTCCTGTGGAGTGTTCCCTTTCATACTTATTTGGGTAATTGAGGGCAACTGTCTGACATTTCGGAAAATTGTTTATGGTCCTAATGAAAGCAATCAAGTCGATGAAATGTCAGCCTGTTGATTGTGCATCGGACTGAAAGGCATCAGTAAGTCATATACATACGTATATATATATATATATATATATATATATATATATATATATATATATATATATATATATATATATATATATATGTATATATATATATATATATATATATATATATATATATATATGTATATATATATATGTAAATGTATGTTTATATATTTGATTATGATGATGATGGTGAAGATGACAATGAAAATAATAATAATGATGACGATGACGATAAGGACGAGAACGATGTTGAAAATGATAATATTGATCATAATGATGATAATTATGATGATTACGTAGATGATAATGCTTATATTGATGGTTATGATGATAATAATGATGACAGTGAAGATGACGATGATGATAATGGTGATAATGATGATAACTATGATGATGAAGATGATGAAAATGAGGTTGAAGATGAAGATGAAGATGATGACGATGATGATAATGAAGATGATGATATAGCCGATTATCATGACGATGATGATAGTAGTGATGATGAAGTTG
>NC_091564.1:39795770-39798270 GCF_042767895.1 Penaeus vannamei | reverse complement strand
TATATATATATATATATATATATATATATATATATATATATATATATATATATATATATATATATATATATATATCTATCTATCTATCTATCTATCTATCTATCTATCTATCTATCTATCTATCTATCTATATATCTATATCTATATCTATATCTATATCTATCTATCTATCTATCTATCTATCTATCTATCTATCTATCTATATATATATATATATATATATATATATATATATATATATATATATATATATATATATATATGTGTGTGTGTGTGTGTGTATGTGTGTGTGTGTGTGTGTGTGTGTGTGTTTGTGTTCATGAGCGTGTAAATACATTATAGATTTGTATTCATTTTGGCTGCTTCTGTTTTATGCAAACCTATTTTAGATCTTTTTTATTTCCTTCTTCTTATGTCCTCCCTAATGACCTTATCTGCAGCCGCGTCAAATAACTCTAAATAATGATAATAAAAATTCTTCCTCCTCTGCCCTTTCATGCTGCTCTTCATTCTCTCTTCTTCCCCTTCTCCTCTTTCTCCTCCTCCTTCTCTTCTTTTCACCATTCCCTCAACTTTTCTCGTTTTCTTGGTCTCTTATTGTTTCATTATTTCCCTTCTTTCGTTACGAGATCATATTAATTCTTCAAAATGTTTCGTCTTCCATTTTGACCTTTTCGCTGAAAAGAAATTTCCTCATCAACGCCAAGTTTTAAAGATAATTTTTTAATCTTTTACAAAGATATATATAAAACAAGTTGTTACGTGTTTATCTACATCATGTGGATATTGTATGCTTTATGATAAGCATATAATAGCACATTCAACAGAAGGGTATAATGATTACTCGGTTCCGATGTCACATATGTTTAGTTCGTGTTATGTGTCGTGTTATTTGCATATGCATATACACATATATACACATGAATATATATATATATATATATATATATATATATATATATATATATATATATATATATATATATATATATACATACATATATATATATATATACATATATATATATATATATATATATATATATATATATATATATATATATATATATATATATATATATATATATATATATATATATATATATATATATATATATATATATATATGTATGTATGTATGTGTGTGTGTGTGTGTGTGTGTGTGTGTTTGTGTGTGTGTAAATACGTAAATACAGACTCACCAATACATAAATGTATATATAAAGGCCCCTCAAAAGCACGGCCTCTGCCCATAGCAATGACCTAGCACTCAGCGTTGCCTTCAAAGCCTCCGCTTGAAGCCGGTCTAGTCCTTACCTTCCTTCCCTTTGACTCGCTCGTTTTGCGGAAAAAAAAGGATATTTAATTCCCCGCGCAGAGGGTCATTCAGAGAGCAATATTCAGCCCCGAGGTCGAGTTCTGAAGCTCTGGCAGGTTTTGGGGGCCTGGCGAGAGAGTCAGCCGGCAGTGTTGATGTTTAAGATGACACCTTATTAGTCAAGTTATTACTGCAGGTGAAGGAGGCTAGGTAATTAGTTGATTAATTAGGGCGAGACCGGTGAGAGATTCAATAGGATGGAATCGTGGGAAAGGATCACGGATCATTGCGTGTTTTTACTTGCAATGTGAGGTAGATCTATTGAGGACACTTGGCGTCGAGAAGGCTTCATATCTTCCCCTCGTATTTTGGTTTGTTAACCACTTGGAAGGACTTGGAAATGGGTGAAAGTGTTTCTCTCTGTCAGCCTCTTCTACATCCACATCCTCGCTTCTCTGACAATTCCCCCTTCCCACGATTTTTCTTTTCTCTCTCTCCCTTTCCCTCTCTGTCTGTCTCTCTCTCTATCTTTCTCTCTCTCTCTCTCTCTCTCTCTCTTTCTCTGTCTGTCTGCCAGTCTGTCTCTCTCTCTCTCTCTCTCTTTCTCCCTCCACCATCGAACATCTTTCTCTCTGTCTCTCAATTTCTACCCTCCTCCCACCTCTTATTTTTCTCTCCCCCCTTTCTCTCTCTCTTTCTTCCTCTCCCTCTCGCCCTTAACATTCTCTCTCTCTCTCCGTCCCTCCTTCCTCCTTTCTGTTTTTTCTCTATACTTATCCCTTTTTTCTCTCTCACTCTTCATTCCTCTTTCTCTTACTTCCCCCCCCCCCCCCCCCCCCCCCTCTCTCTCTCACTCTCTCTCTCTCTCTCTCTCTCTCTCTCTCTCTCAATCAATCTATCCACCTCCCTCGCATCCTCTCTTCTTCTGTGTCTCTCCCATCCCCCCCTCTCCCTCTACTATTACAGCCTTTCCGTTAGTCAGAAAAACAAAGAGAGAGAGAGAGAGAGAGAGAGAGAGAGAGAGAGAAACAAGAGCTGAAATTACAATTGTTTCAGCACTGATTCCCGTGAATTATTGTTTCAGTGCAATCCCATTTCGCGATTCCACGTAAAATGCTTGTTAATTTTATAGAACATTCACAAACATGTTTACCGTGGCTTCATGTATCTGATAATTTATCA
>NC_091564.1:39785770-39788270 GCF_042767895.1 Penaeus vannamei | reverse complement strand
GCAAGGGGAAAGCCCAGGTTGCAGAGAGAGAGAAAATGGTTGCAAGGTAAGAACTTCGAGAAGAACATACATGCCTTTTGCAGAATAAAAAAAATGGTATTTCAGGCGATACTGAATCTACATGCACAGAAGGGATCGGTGAAAAATAGCTGCAGAGAAGAAGAAATAAATAAAATGGAAAAAGAGACAGGTTTTCAGATTGAGTCCACAACCAACATCCGCAGTCACTGTATGTGCAAATGTGAGTGTGTGTCGATATGTATATAGAGAAATGAATAAATAACTAAATAAGCACACACACAAATACATATCGAAGTATATATATGTATACACACACACACACACACTCACACACACACACACACACACACACACTCACACACACACACAATATATATATATATATATATATATATATATATATATATATATATATATATATATATATATATATATATATATATATGACGATCATACTGGCACTGATTATCTGAGAATGAATTACTTTTGTAACTTTATGTATGTTTTGTAACATATTGTTACCAATTGTCCTGTTTATATATATATATATATATATATATATATATATATATATATATATATATATATATATATATATATATATATATATATATATATATATATATATATATATGTATATATGTATATTTCATTCTGACCATCAATTTTCAATTTGCTTACCTATTTTTCCCTACTATCCTAATACCTTCGTCTTTCCGAATTAGATTAACCGGATGCACAAATATCTAGTTCTAAGATGGAAAAGAAAATAATAATAGTTTACCCTCCAAGACGCCCTGATCCTGAAAAGAAAACGGACACGTGTTGCTATACAGTCTTCGGGTTTAAGAGATTATCTGACGTTACTCCTGCCTCTTGTGAACCGGAAATCTGTTTGAAATGAAATATAGCAAGATGAATTATATTTACCTACACGTACAGGCACACACACGCACGCACACGCACATACACACACAAACACACACATACACACACACACACACACACACACACATACACAGCTTTAAGAGATGTGTAAATTAAAAAGGGAAATCTAAAGTTGGATCATTTTTTGTTGTTATTTTTGTTTGAGATTTTACTTTCGTTTTAGGAAACCTATAATCTGCTATGACAAATGCTTTGAAGAGTAAGAACAGATAAACAAACAATAAAAAAATGCGTTAGTGTGTGTGAGTGTGTGCGTCCGTGAGTGTGTATGTGCGTGCGTGTGTGCGTGTGTGTGCGTCCGTGCGTGTGTATGTGCATGTGTGTGCGTCCGTGCGTGTGTGTGCGTGTGTGTATGTGTGTATGTGCGTGTGTGCGCATGTGCGTATATGTATATGTGTGTGTATTTGTGTGTAAGTGCGTGATCGTATAGTTTTGTATATGTAAGTGAACAAAACTGAGCTAAATTGTTTCCTTAGAACGTCCTTCTTCCCGATCGCCAGCACGAAAGACAAAAAGATCTGTCAAGCATCCCTAAATCCTACACCTCTGACAGCCTCATTCAACGGTCTTGAGCCACAGGTTCATTGACCTTTCTCTCTGTCTGTCTGTCTGTCTGTCTCTCTCTTTCTCTCTCTCTCTCTCTTTTCTAAATCTGGCACTCTCTCCTTGTTTTCTGCCCTCTTTCAGACTTACTTTCTGTATTCTGTATCATATATATATATATATATATATATATATATATATATATATATATATATATATATATGTATGTATGTATGTATATATATATGTATATATCTCTATCTATCTATCTATCTGTATGTATATATATAAATATATATATATTATATATATATATATACATACATATATATATATATATATATATATATATATATATATATATATATATATATACATATATATATATTTATATATATATATATATATATATATATATATATATATATATATATATATATATATATATATTATATATATACACACACACACACACACACACACACACACACACACACACACACACATATATATATATATGCACAAACAGATTCCCTAAATTGATATGCCTCTATGTTTGCCTCTTTTTGTGAACGTGCACGCGTTTATTTATGTATGTTTATGTGCATTCCACCGCTCTAAAATCTCCCTTTGACTCGGGCCAAACAGCATGGGTTGCAGCATTAATTCCATATCAGAGCCAATGTAATGATGTATGGTGAAGTGTTATTTGTACCAGCATTTATTTTTGCGCAATATTTCATTATCTTCTTGTCATTTAACGAATGTGGAACCGTTCGAAAGAGATAGAGTGAGTTATTGTGTCCATTTGCGCTTGTGGTAATCAAAATTTATTTTCATTTACATGATTATTGCTGTTATATATGACAGCAATAATTTAGTCATATGGATGCATAATTTTTTAAAATCACGGATTTTTCTCCTAATCTGCAATCATTTCAAATAGTGAGGATTGTCCTAGTATTAAAAAAATAATAATTTCCTCTCT
>NC_091564.1:39768270-39770770 GCF_042767895.1 Penaeus vannamei | reverse complement strand
TTACTTCTTCCTATTTCCTCCTCTTCTCCCGCTTCCTGTTACTCCTCCTGACCTCTCCTTCCTCCTTCTACCTTCTCTCTCTTCCTTGCCCCTCTTCCCTTCTCCTCTTCCTCTTCTCTTCTTCCCTCTCTTATTTTCTTTCTTCCTTCCTCCTTTCTTCTCCCACTCCCTTTTTCTCACCTCACTTTCTCCCCTTTCTATCTCCTCCTCCTCGTTCTCCCACCTTTCCTCCTTTTATTCCTCCATCCCTTTTCCTCTCTCCTTCCTCGGTCTCCATTCCTGCGTTTCTTTCCCTTCCTCCCTAATTCCTTCCTTTCTTCTACCCTTTCTTCCTCCTTCCTCCTTTTTCCTCAACCTCATTTTCTCTTTTTCTCCTCCTTCTTCCTAGACATTCTCCACTCCTTTTCTCCCCCTCCTTTCCACCCTCTCTCCCCCTTCTCTTCACTCTCTTCTCCCTTCTTTCTCCTCCCTTTATCCTCTCTCTCCCCTTCTCTTCCTCCTCTCCTCCCTTTCTGTCCCCCTTCCTTCTCCTCCTTTTATCCCCCTCTCTTCCCTCCTCTCCTCCCTCTTCTCTTCCCCTTCTTCTTCCTTCTCTTCTCCCTCCTCCCTCTTTCCTTTCTTTCCCCTTCCCTCTCTCCCTCCTCCCTCTCTCTCCCCTCTCTTCCCCAACCTCCCCCCCTCCTCCCCTCCCTCCTTCCTCCCTCTCTTCTCCCTCCTCTCCTCTCTTCCCTCCCCTCTCCAATCTTCCCCAACCTCCTCCCCCCTCCCCTCTCTCCCCTCTTCCCCTTCTCCTCCCCTCCTCCCCTCCAAGCCTCCAAGCCTCCACGTCGAGTTCAAGATAATCCCAAAGAGACGCTCAAGTTATATATATATATATTTTTTTTTCCTCCTCTATGACCCTAACGCCAGCTATGTTTATCAAGTAATATAGCTAGACGAGGGAGACACATGCGAGCTGGAGGGAGAGAGAGAGAGAGAGAGAGAGAGAAGGAGAGAAGGAGAAAAAAGGAGAAAAAGAGGGAGGAAAGAAGGGAGTGTGTGAGCTATGATGCAGATGGGTGTGGGTTAGAGAATGCAGCCGTTGCTTGTTTGTTTATTTCCTTCGTAAGTAAGAAAGTGAATGTATGAATTCATGGGTAAATGAATGAATGAATAAATAAAGAAACAAATTTGTAATTCTAATGGCAAATGACATTGACAATTGATGAATAGAATGATGAATAGAAAAAGAAAAAACGAAATAGATAAAGAAATAAATACAATAGGACGAATAAACAAATAGATACAATAAGATAAACAAATAAATGGAGGAACAAGCAAGAAAAACAAACAATTATAATGAGATGAATAAAGATAAAATCTTGCACTTTTTTCTTTTTTTTTTACCTCCTACATTTAACCTTAAGCTGTCATTATGTATCAACCGCATGAGATTCCGTATGAACATAAGCTACAGAAACCACAAGTGTCTTTATACCTCGTCCTCCAACCTCTCCTCCCCTCGTCCTTAAACCTCGCCCTCTGACCTTTCCTTTCCTCGTCCTTATACTTCGCCCTCCAACCTCTCCTTTCCTCGCCCTTGTACCTCACACTCCAACCTCTTCTCTAACAGTTTAACCTTCCTTATACCTCGTCCTCCAACTTCTCCTACCCTCGTCCTTAAACCTCGCCCTCCAACCTCTCCTTTCCTCGTCTTCATACCTCACCCTCTGACCTCTCTTTTCCTCGTCCTCCAACCACTCCTTTCCTCGTCTTCATACCTCGTCCTCCAACCTCTTTTCCCCTCGCCCTCCGGCCTCTCCTCCCCTCGTCCTCCAAGCACTCCATCCCTCGACCTTATACCTCGCCCTCCAACCTCTCCTCTCCTCGTCTTCATACCTTCTCCTCCCCCCGTCATCATACCTCGCCATCCAACCTCTCCTCCCCTCATACTTATACCTCACCCTCCAACCTCTCCTTTCCTCCATCCTACAAACAGGACTCGACCTCAAGGAATCCGTGACTCATACGCATAACAGACGAGGAGGAGTGCGAGGTCGACACCCGGAGCACATTCTCTCGAGTGCGACTTGACCCCGACCGCTACGAAGATTGACTCATTATATCTGTTTGCACTCATTTACATAGAGGCTCACGCTGTAAACTGTTTAATGACAGCGTTGATGAGTCTACTTATATAGAGCCGACGGGTTTGTGGTGCTCTGTGGCTTGGCTGTTTCATTTTCTGTTTGTTTTATATTATTGTGCTTTTATTATTTTTTTTTACTGTTCTGTGTTTCTTTCTTTCTTTTTTTCTTTTTTTTAAATTTCTTTATTGTTATGATTTTTTTTTTACTGTTCTGTGTATTTTCTTTCTCTTTTTTATTATTGTTTTTTTTTTTTACTGTTCTGTGCGTTTCTTTCTTTCTTTCTTTTTTACTGTTCTGTTTTTTCTTTCTCTCTTTTTTTTTTTACTGTTCTGTGTTTTTTCTTTCTCTTTTTTTACTGTTCTGTGCGTTTC
>NC_091564.1:39735770-39738270 GCF_042767895.1 Penaeus vannamei | reverse complement strand
TTAGTAAGTAAAATGTACTCACTCTTAAATATAAATGAATATACATATATAAATATAAATATGTACTCACACTTAAATATATATATATATATATATATATATATATATATATATATATATATATATATATATATATATATATATATATATGTATATGTACGTGTGCATGTGTGTTTATATATATATATATATTTATTTGTATATAGATATTTATATATATATATAAATATATATATATATATATATATATATATTATATATATTATATATATAAAGATATATATATATATGTATATATATACGTATATAATATATATATATATATATATATATATATATATATATATATTTAAATATATATATTTATATGTATATATATATATATATACATATATATATATATATATATATATATATATATATATATATATATATATATATATATACATATACATATATATATGTATATGTGTGTGTGTGTGTGTGTGTGTGTGTGTGTGTGTGTGTGTGTGTGTGTGTGTGTGTGTGTGTGTGTGTGTGTGTGTGTGTGCGTGTGTGTGTATGTGTTTGCACACACACACACACATAGCCGATTACATTTATGTATAATATGCATGTATACATACCATTACACCAACGTTATACAATCCCGGTACAAAATTACCTATGAACGGAGCCCACCAATGACAGAGCTCGTCCAATTTTGCCCCAAACGCGGTAGAGGTGACAGTTCCTTGCGTTAGCAGGCGGGCGCACCCTTGTTGACTTTGCTGTTTTGTATGCTCAGCCCCCGGTCAAGGAAATATTTTGTTTGCTTCATGTAAAAACCAACGGAGCAAAGAAGTTATTGCTCCGTGACGTCACTCATTAGACGGTAGGTAGATTGGACGGGAGGAAAAAAATGCCTTTCGTCTTTCTTTCATGTGTTCATCTTATTATGGGAACGTATAAGAAAAAAAAGCCAGTTTCTCTTGAATAGAGTGTAGCTTTGTACCGTAATTAAGAGAGAGAGAGAGAGAGAGAGAGAGAGAGAGATAGAGGAGTGCAGAAGAAGAAGAAGAAGAAGAAGAAGAAGAAGAGAGAGAGAAGAGAGAGAGAGAGAGAGAGAGAGAGAGAGAGAGAGAGAGAGAGAGAGAGAGAGAGAGAGAGAGAGAGAGAGAGAGAGAGAGAGAGATGTAGATAAATAGATAGATAGATAGAGAGAGAGAGGGAGGGAGAAAGGGAGAGAAGGGGACGGGAAGAGAGAGGGAGAGAGATAGATATGTAAATAGATAGATAGATAGATAGATAGAGAGAGAGGAAGGGAGGGAAAGAGAGAGAGAGGAAATGTTAAAGCCGATGAAGTGTTGACATTATTATTACTTTTCCGATAAACGCGATTACAAGGGACACTCGCCAGAACATGCAGTAAGATCTTCGGTTTATCAGAAAGTGGGAAATGACACTTTCCACGTCAACTTCAATTACATAATCAGATGTTTGAACAGGAACAAATTATTCTCTCGCACTTTTTGTTAAGACTTAAGCTCTCTCTGGTATTGAATCTTGGTATCAGTATTTCCACAAAACAATAGTGGTTTAAGAGTATCATTTCTCAAACTGCTATGTACTACAGACCAACAAAGTTATCATTTATTTCTAGTTATCATTTACGATAATGAAATGTTATGTAAAATTGTCACATTTATTAACTCTCATCTCTTACTTCTTGATGCATCTGCAAAAGAAGAGAGAGAGAGAGAGAGAGAGAGAGCGAGAGAGAGAGAGAGAGAGAGAGAGAGAGAGAGAGAGAGAGAGAGAGAGATAGAGAGAGAGGGAGGGAGAGAAACACATGCACACGTAACGAAATGAATAACAAGAAAATCAATCAAACAGAGAGAGATAGACAGCCAGACAGACATATAAATAGACAGAGAAAGCTATCCCGACCAGCACATACTCCCCACCCTACCAAATACACCCACCCACCCCCGCCACCCAGCACAGACTGCAAGCCCCCCTCCCCCTACCCACTAATACGCCCACCCCACCCCACCACACCCCACTCCACCCAGCACAGACTACAACCCACCCCTCCACCACCACCACCCACCCACCCCTCCCCCCACCAGGACGCCCACCCCACCACCACCACACCCCACTCCACCCAGCACAGACTACAACCCCTCCCCCTCCCCACCCTCCCACCACCACCACCCACCCACCCCCTCCCCCATCCACACACACACCCAGGACGCCGCAGAGCAATTAATGTTTCAGCAGGTCACTGTTCCCCGACTGTCTCCCTTACGAGGAAACTGGCAGCTTAAAAAGAGGCTTTTGGGATGCATTGCCAGGAGAGTTAAGGGGACCGAGGAGGGAGCGAGAAAAGGGCGTCCAGAAAGGAAGGGGGCGCAGAATGGGCGGACTTTCCTCGAGTCCGCTGGCTTCTTTTCTCTGTTGATGTTGTTGCCGCGATTGGACGAGGGAGCAGTTGAGGGGAGGGACTGCTTTATAAATC
>NC_091564.1:39720770-39723270 GCF_042767895.1 Penaeus vannamei | reverse complement strand
TTCCATGGCAACGGAAGGAAACTAAAACGTATCCTGAGGACGATGTGGGATGACAGCCTGGATTAGATCCTGTTCCTTTGTTATCCATAATATCCTGTTCCTTTGTTATCCATAATATCTTGTTCATCTATTATTGAACAATTAATCTACCTTTTTTTGTTTTTTCCTCTTTTGATTATTTAATTATCCATTCTTCTTAATCTATTTATATATTGTTTATTCATAATTGCTCCTGCTTATTTCTCATCAATATTAATCTTATCAATTATCATTATTACATATCACAAAAAACTCTCTTTTTCTGTGTATCTTCATCAATCTAATGAGAGTATTTCTGTAATTTCATTTCATTATTCTTCTTTTATAAAAGAATGTTTTGCACTTATGTTTATTCTGATTTCATCTACATGCAGATGCAATTCAGGCTCCTAGATAAAAATATGATTTGCGGAATCACTCTGATTAACAATTGGCCTTGAATGAATGCAACTTTGCAATGGCCGTGAACTGGGGTTTGCAGATGTTCGCAGAATCTCGATTGAAGAATAACTTGTCTACACCACCAATGTATATATATACATATATATACATACAGATATATGTATGAATCAAAACATGCATATACATCAATGTGTGTGTGTATGTGTGTGTGTGTGTTAAATACACACACACACATACACACACACACACATACACACACACACACACACACCCGCACACACACACACACACACACACACACACACACACACACACACACACACACACACACACACACACACACACACACACACACACACACATATACATATATATATATATATATATATATATATATATATATATATATATATATATATATATATATATATATATATATATATATATATATATATATATATATATATATATATATATATGTGTGTGTGTGTGTGTGTGTGTGTGTGTGTGTGTGTGTGTGTGTGTGTGTGTGTGTGTGTGTGTGTGTGTTTGTATGTATATGTAAACACATACACAAGCACATATACATAGACATACATATGCATGTCGTTACTGCAACCGGTTTTATCAACATTCACATTTAGCATGATAACTATCGTATATAAAAACATCAATATCGGATACCGACGGAAAAGACATAAAAAGTTGTCATATGTTTTCCATCAATTTTCTTTAAGGACAGTAAACACTTATTCTGATTCATATAAGATATCTGATATCCCAACCAACCAAAGAGATCCAACGCAACGTAAAACAATGATAGCATTTCTTCAAGTAAAGTAAATACAGCTTTTTAAATTGAAATAGACAAAGCCGAGGAGAAACACGTGTCCCTGTGCCCGCCTCTCCATCATGTAACAACATCACGATTCGTTTATAAACTGAACTGAGAGTGTGACGCAATAGGGCAATCTAAACATTTGCTGCCTTCATAAATGGATGTTTATGACTGTCGACGATCGAGCCAGAGTGGAGATGGAGAGGGTACCTGTTTGTCTGAGCCAATATTTCTGTTTTTTGTGGAATTGATGATATTTCTGTGTAGTTTGTTAGGAGAGAAATAAAATATGTGTAGAGAGAAAAGGGATACTGATTTAAATGTGTGTGTGTGTATGGCGGGGGGGGGGGGGTGTTTGTGTGTGTGTGTGTGTGTGTGTGTGTGTGTGTGTGTGTGTGTGTGTGTGTGTGTGTGTGTGTGTGTGTGTGTGTGTGTGTGTGTGTGTGTGTGTGCGTGCGTGTGTGTGTGTGTGTGTGTTCATACAGGGACTATTCCTTCTGAAAGCAATTGCAGAATATATAGAAAATACAATATATCAATAATGTGTTTTCATCTCCTGCACCGGAAGAATTTCCTTGAATTGGGACCTGCAGGAAAGGCAACAATATAAGTAAGGTAACAAAGAATTCAGATTGCTACCTATCACTGAAAACTTAATTTGAAATATACTTTATAAAAGCTATATGCAACAGGATATTCTACGTACAATTATTAAGCAAATTTGAAAAGAACTAATAAAATTCCTCAACCCTATTTTCAGCGAGAATAGAATCTCTGGAGAGCGAGAATATACACGACTTAGCAAACTTATCAGAAGTTCCCCCAGAGACTTATCAACCAAAGGCTTGAGAGCCAATGTTGCGGAGAATAAATTCAAATGTGGCTTCCTCCCTGGCACTGGCTTACCGAGTGGGAGGCCTGGATCCATCCCTCGTGTATGTGTCCGTTCACACACACACACATATATATATGTATATATATATATATATATATATATATATATATATATATATATATATATATATATATATATATATATGTATGTATGTATGTATGTATGCATGTATGTATATGTGTGTGTATGTATATTCATATATACATATATATACATAAACACACACTCACACACACACATACATATATATATATATATATATATATATATATATATATATATATATATATATATATATATATATATATACAATGTATATATACAAA
>NC_091564.1:39678270-39680770 GCF_042767895.1 Penaeus vannamei | reverse complement strand
ACACACACACACACACACACACACACACACACACACACACACACAAACACACACACACACACACACATATATATATATATATATATATATATATATATATATATATATATATATATATATATATATATATATATATATATATATATGTGTGTGTGTGTGTGTGTGTGTGTGTGTGTGTGTGTGTGTGTGTGTGTGTGTGTGTGTATGCATGTATGTATACACACTACACAGGTTTTTCATTCAATAAATGAAGTCTGTTAAAAAGAATATAAACAGATGAAAAAAAACGCTTTTTCAACAGAGAGACCTTTCAAAACGCCGGGGCAGTGGGAGTTTTAATTCCAAGTAAGGAGTCTCTTCCGTGGTAAGAAGATTGGGAGTCAGTGAGCGAAGACGTTTTCTATTTTCCTTTTCGAAGGGTCAGGTCAATAGCTATCTTAGATTTTTTATTTATTTTTTAATAATTTTTTTCGATTTTTTTTTTATTTTTTTTAGAAAGATAGTAAAGACGTTGATCATGAAAATGTTGTTAATATTGATAATCATAGCAATGATATTGATGGTTGCAGTAATAGAAATAGCAGCAGCAGTAGTAGTAATAGTAAAAATGATAAAATGGCAATGATAACGACAATAGCAGGTATTAAGGACACTCTTTCCTTTTCTCATTCTCTTTCATCTCCACCTTCTCTTCCATTCTTCCTTCTTCCTTTTCCCCCTCCTCCTCCTTTTCCTTTTCCTCCTCCTCCTCTTCCATCTATCATCCTCCCTTCACCCTCTCTTTCCTTATCATATTCCTTAATTATTTTCCTGCCTCCCAGCTCCTCATTCTCCTCCCTCCCACCCTATTAAAATTTCTTCACCTTCACACCTCGCTTCTGTACTCTCATTATCCTCATCATCATCACACACACTATCCATACTCACAGCTAACCCTACTCATCCTGTCTCTCCTCACCATCTCATTCGTAATTCACACTCATACTCACATAAATAATCTTCTTCGTCTTGTCTTCTTTTCTTCCTCGTAAGAAATTGTGTCTCCTCACCATACTGTCTCCTCACCATCTCATTCCATTACTCACACTCACATAAATAATCTTCTTCGTCTTGTCTTCTTTTCTTCCTCGCAAGATATTGTGTCTCCTCACCATACTGTCTCCACACCATCTCATTCCATTACTCACACATTAACTCATCATCATCACACACACTATCCATACTCACAACTAACCCTACTCATCCTGTCTCTCCTCACCATCTCATTCCATTACTCACACTCACATAAATAATCTTCTTCGTCTTGTCTTCTTTTCTTCCTCGCAAGATATTGTGTCTCCTCACCATATTGTCTCCTCACCATCTCATTCCATTACTCACACTCACATAAATAATCTTCTTCGTCTTGTCTTCTTTATCTTCCTCGCAAGAAATTGTGATTTTTGGGCCCCATCGTCGAAATTCCTCCTTTTTCCTTTTTGGTCGCAGCGGTTCGCCATTTCCTGCAGCTGTTCTAAGATTCACTAAGCTTATCCGGACACGTGGCCGCTGTTCCTTCCTGCCGCTTCCTCGTGTACGTAAATTTATTCTTTACATATTGTGATTCTGTTTTATCGATCTGTTTTGAAGGGTGTTGGTAACAGTGTTGATGATGATGATGTTGATAACGGTAATGATGATGGTGAAGGTAATGGTAATGATGATGGTCATGATACCAATAATGATAATGATAATAATGATGATTATAATAATAATAGCAGTAGTAATAATGATAATAATGATAATGATAATAATAATGACAATAATGAAAATGAAATAATAATAATAATAACAATGATATCAATAATAGTAACAATAACGATGATAATAATAATGAAGATAATAATGGTGATGATGATAATGATGATGATAATAATGATGATGACGACTATTATGATGATGATGATTATCATAATAATGATAATGATGATTATCATTATAATGATAATGATTATTATAATAATGATAATGATAATAATAGTAACAATGATAATAATATAAATAATAACGATCCTGATCACAATCATAACCACGATAATAATAATAATCACAATAGTAACAATAACAATGATAATATAATAATTATTATCATCACTATCATCATTACAATAACAACAACAACAACAACAATAGTACTACCACTAATAAATAATTAACCAATGCTGAATATGGATTCCTCCGCCTTGAAGTCTTATAACTACCACAACATTCTACATTCTAATTTCTTCCTATTTTTCACGAATTTAGGTCTAGAAAACAAGCGAGGAATCGGCAAAAAGGGCGGAAGGATTTTACAACCTGGAATTAGAGACGAAGAGGATTTACGAGTCATAATTTTGGTATGCATGCGATCTGGGTCGTAAATCTAGAGGGTCATTTGAGTTCACAGTATCAAAGGTACAAAAAATATGCTTTATGGTGTTGCAAAAACTCAGGCAATAGATATGCGTGGATATACATG
>NC_091564.1:39673270-39675770 GCF_042767895.1 Penaeus vannamei | reverse complement strand
AGAATTTCTATGAGAAAGGGAGATATTTCGCTTATGTAAACAGAATAAACTTGAAATAAACAATATATTCTATTTATATATAGATTTTAAAATCACAAACTTATTTTCCTCTCTGATTAGATACCCCCCCCCCAATTTGGATGCCCAGGGCCGCTGCCCCTTCGCTCCCCCTCCCCCCCCTCTGTTGCTAAATCCGAGATAACATAATCAATCAAATGCCAAATTCAAAGACCTTAATTCTTTTCACATCGTTGTTATTTTTCTAAAACCTGCATGGACGTTACGTGGAGCATAACAAAGAAAACTGAATCAAATGAATTAATTCTCTTTAAAATACAGATGTCTAAGCAGAAAATGAAATGATGTCTGCAGGAAATACGTCACTTAAACTATAAAAATAGACATTAAGTGAACCTGTAGATGACTATCGTAATTAGTGATCATTAAACTTTTTCTTATGAGGCAATTAGTAACTTTTAAGTTCGAGAGAGAAACAAAAATCACACACCGTATTAAAAAAGAAGAAAAAAAGGAAGGTAGCCTGTTACAGTAATACAGAAAAAAACAAACAATCATATAATTTCAAGTGGTTGCTGGAATACGATAAAAGGGGCTGACGTTGCTGGAAAAGCTGGTAGGTCAAAAAACAACTTCTGTTTAATTCAGCAGACTCGATCGCACAACTTGAATCTGATTACTGGGTATTAAAAACGGAGGAAAAATGTACAGAAAATGTAAATGCAAAACCTTCTAATTCTAAAAGTACTCTGAAAGCTGCGGAATCTGTACATCGACGTCTGAACCTCGCATGAATATTAATGTAAACGTCCAACACACACATAGAGAAGTATATTCATATGTACAAATACATGTGTCTTCTTTATTTTTGTAAACAACATCTTGATACAACCAGTAGCACATTGTATATCCGAGGTAAACATTTCTTCATGAATTCTGTATTGAGGTCATCCAGCCTGATTATGTTTGCAGACCTGATATTATACAGTAGCTTATGTTTGTATTTTTATAGCTTAGGGTATAGTCTTGTATATACATTTTACATTATTATTACTTGTATATACTTTATATACTTATTTTGCATTACTTTATACACTTGTTTTACATTATTCAAAGTATTAAATTAAAGTATATACATCATTAGAGTATATACTTTATATAAGAATATACTTTAATATATTTAAGTATGATAATTTGAGGTATTAATTAATTGATTAATTAAGTATAATAATTTAAGTATAATAATTTGAGTATAATACTAATATATTTAAGTATATACAGCAAAGTATATACTTGTTTTAAATTATTTTTATTTGTATATACTTTATATACTTGTTTTAAATTATATACTTGTTATACATTATTATTATTTGTATATACTGTATATACTTGTTTTACGTTATTATTTGTATATACTTTATATATTTGTTTTACGTTATTTTTATTTGTATATACTTTATATACTTGTTTTACGTTATTATTATTTGTATGTACTTTATATACTTGTATATACGTTTTTTTACATTATTATTCGTTAAGGATGTATTTAGTTTGCTCTTCAATAGTATTAGACACCCTTGTCTTTTCATTATTCACCATTTTTGCGGATTTTTCGTAAACCTTTTCCACATACCATACGTTCTCATACTCCATTCCTCCTCAACAAAAATCTTGCATGAATTTTCCGACAATCAAAATGCCATTGGACAACTCCGATACATATAACCTCAGTCAAAATGCTGCCACCATTGTTCACAAATTCTACCATGAAATTCGTCCAATACCATACCCTCGCTTAATATAGACCCCCCTTGTTAATGCTATTGATTGGGCCATAGGGATTGGTAGAGTAATCTTACCACAGGATATAATGGTCCGGTTATCCGCTCATTAGGGTCGGCAGGTAATGGGCCGCTGCTTAATTCCCTGTCTGAATCCACCCCCCCCCCACCTCCCTGCCTGAATCCACCCCCACCCCGCTCCCTGCCTGAATCTACCCCCCCCCCTCCACCCTGCCTGAATCCACCTCCCCCTCCCTGGCTGAATCCACCCCCTACCCCCAACCCCTCCCTGCCTGAATCCACCCCCACCCCCCACACCCGTCCCTGCCCTTACTAGCGTCTAAGGAATAGTATGCTTCCTCTTAGAGCTTTAATGTTATTGCAATTTAGTTGAATATATATATTTTATGAATTCTTTTGATATATTTCATTACTCCTATTGATATAAGCTATCTCGTGTGAGAATTGGAAGCTTACAAACTAAAACCAAGAAAGCCTCAGAAAAACAGGGTCAGTTTATGTATATGTGTGTGTATATATATATATATATATATATATATATATATATATATATATATATATATATATATATATATATATATATATGTATGTATGTATATGAATATGAATATATTTATACTTATATAATACACACACACACACAAATACACACACACACACACACACACACATATATATAC
>NC_091564.1:39641065-39643565 GCF_042767895.1 Penaeus vannamei | reverse complement strand
TCTTCCCGTCTCCTTTCTAACACACACACACTCTCTCTCTCTCCTTCTCTCCCTCCCTCTCCTCTCCTCCTTTATCCGAGTCTCGCTTTCTCTCTCTCTCTCTCTCTCTCTCTCTCTCTCTCTCTCTCTCTCTCTCTCTCTCTCTCTCTCTCTCTCTCTCTCTCTCTCTCTCTCTCTCTCTCTCTCCCTCTGTCTCTCTATCCCTTCTTTCCCCCCCTCCCCCTCCTCCCTCCCTTTTATCACTCTCTTACTCTCCCGATCCTTCCTTTTCCCTTTCTCTCCCCACTCTCGCTCCTTCTAATCCTATTTTTTTTTTTTTCGATCTTATGATTCAACTTGTAATCAAAGTAAGCGAACCTCTGAAAATGTTATTGAATTACGCTCCCTGGAAGAATTGAAGTTCACACTCGATACGCACACACATACACACACACAAAATATCTCTCTACATCTATCTATCTGTCTGTCTATCTATCTATCTATCTATCTATCTATCTATCTATCTATCTATCTATCTATCTATCTATCTATCTACCTACCTACCTACCTATCTATCTATCTATCTATCTATCTATACATATGTATATATACTTGTTAATATTTCAAATCAGACATAAATCTAATAGTGGGGCAAATGGGAAAGTTCAGATAAAAACATTTTTTGAAAAAGCATTTCCAAGAATGCATATAAAAGTTGAATATCTAATTTTTCAGCGTTTGTAATTCAATTCTTAGAAATCCAACTGCAATTTTTGCCTAGAAAAAAAAAATAATAAAAAATAATGCATATTCTAATCAAACCATCATAGTTATTTCATACCAATGACAATGTAACATGCAACTGAATAACTTTATATATTTATTCAGTCATTCATTTATCTATTTTATTAATTCATTTTATTTTATTTTATTTATTTATTTTTTTTTATTTTTTTTTTTTTTTTTGAAATTCAAATGTATCTTTCCCTAGAAAAACAAAAATACAAATTCTAATCAAAATTTCCATAGTTATTTCATACCACTGTCATGACATGCAAATGAATAACTTTATCGTACATATGCCATGAACCACAATGAAGCGACAACCCCTTAACGCGAACAGACAGACAACAAGGAAGATTTAAGATTTAAGATTTAAGATTTTAGTTTTAATTCCATTTGTTACAATGGATATTCTTTGCTGTGACATACTGTCTGTTTTATTCTAGCTAAGACTTAAAGACTGAAAACTTGCAACTGAGAAAACGCGGCTGAAGTTGGTTCATGACCCAGTGACCTCCTGTCTCTCTTCCTGCAGTTGCCTGAACTTCATTTTCTCTCGCTGTGGGATGTCAACTTCGCTCGATTTCCTTCTCGGAGAGTTGTTCAATGTGGGAAGGGAAGGAAACTTTCATAACTGTTCAACAACACACGGTGTCCACTATAAAATCCTATACAAAGGGTAAACTTCATCAAAATATTACTGATAATATACAAAAAGTATGAATAAATGGATGAATAGAAAAATAAAAGAATGTTACTTTTAAGGGTACTATACACATGCTCACAAATATATCATAATGATGACAATGACATAGTATACATATTACCATAATAATAATAATAATAATAATAATAATAATAATAATAATAATAATAATAATAATAATAATAATAACAACAGTAATAATAATAATAATGATAATAATAATAATAATGATAATGATAATAATAATAATAATAGTAATAATAGTAATAATGATAAATACTTGTGTCTTTTTCACAGAAGTCCATAACAACAAATTATTTCCACGATTTAAAAAAAAAAAAAGAAAATCTTTTGAATAATTTCTCCCTGAATCATTTCAAAAAGTTTCTTTTGAGTTACATATGTTACCATTCGCTTATTCCTCTGTCACCGGAGAACTGTAATTAAGGATAGAGTCGCCGTCCAAATGTGACCAATTACCGTTAATTAATTGCTTGATACACTCTAATGGCAGATCGCGAAGCAAGAGGAATGAATGAATGAATGTAGATGAAGAAAGGAAGCAAAAGCATGTGTGATTTCTCCCAACGAAAGCAGAGATAAAAATGTGACAAGAGTTTCCGCAAATATGACGTCATTATCAGTAATGCACCAATTCTTTTATACTTAAGCGAAAGTAGACTGTAATTATTCACTTCTTGTAATCGCATTACGTAGCATGACTCATCTTCCTAACTAATTCTTTACAGTTTCTACATCACATTTCCCCATTCAGTGTCACTTTTTTCTGAACGAGAAATGGAAATGCTTGGAAATGAGGGAAATGCGTCTCTATGTCATACAAACCCTGATTGTTAAATGTAATATTTTCATCGCTGGAAATTCACTCAAAATGTGCAACATGACGCCAAACATTGCAATGCGATTTGTGATTCAGATTTATTTTATAATGATGATATTGCGTATTGATCTCACCTCTGAGTGGATAGGAGACTGCAGGCGGCTTATCCAACACCAACAGTACTGTAAGGG
>NC_091564.1:39626778-39629278 GCF_042767895.1 Penaeus vannamei | reverse complement strand
TAATAATGATCATAATAGCAATAGTGAAAATGATAATTAAAGATCTGGAACATAACTGAGTGATGATCACGTGTGTGCTTCTGCAAATTTTTATCTTCTGAATGAAAACTTTCTGCTGGAATATTCGAATATATACTTTTTAAACAATTATTATAATACATGCATAATAAAACACAATTGATCACGGACAGACAATTGCGTGCTATAATTATCAATGGTGTTTCGCTAAAAATTATTGATAATAAAGGGAATCGACAAGAAACTTTGGTTTTAGACAGGTATAGTCGTACGGCTGGCAAGGTTGGTTCACGATCGACAATTAATCATATTTACCTCCATTTCAGTGATAGCATTTGCTTCCTCCCAACATCAATTTTTATCAATCAACAATTACGTCTCGTACACCATCATACTGACTATACTAATAGCAGTATGTGCTATTTCAACTTTTATTATCTGATTTTCCATTTCTGTTGAAATGCGGAGAATCACAGTACCTGCCGCGGTTGTAAGATGTACGATAATTATGTGAAATGGCTGGTTCTACATGCAGTCTCTTCTCCCTTGAAAATTTCAATCGATATGCGATATTACTCATAAAATCCAATCTTGGATTCGTAGTTAATCAGGAGATTATTATAGACACTATGGCCTTTTCCAAAACGGTATTTTTTACAGACAGAGTGTATAGTGTGACCATTAACGCTATGTAGCTGACAGACACTCGTTCCCAAGATGAAAGCTGATTGTAAGCTGTCTGTAAACTCTCTCTCTCTCTCTCTCTCTCTCTCTCTCTCTCTCTCTCTCTCTCTCTCTCTCTCTCTCTATATATATATATATATATATATATATATATATATATATATATATATATATATATATATATATATATATATGAAAGCTGATTGTAAGCAGTCTGTAAACTCTTAAAATGCTAAAATATTTCAATTTCTAAAAATATGAGGGGGGGGGAGGGAGAGATGAATTCAATTGCGTTGAAGGAAACTGTATGTGTGTGTTTGTTTGTCTGTTTGTGTTTGTTTAATTGTCTTTGCGTGTGTGCTTGATTGTCTTCGTGTGTGTGTTTGTCTGTGAGTGTATGAGCGCGCATGTGTGTGTGTGTGATTGTGATTGTGTATGTGTATTTGTTTTTAGATGTAAAGCTGTGTGACTATTTTTATACTGTCTCGAGAGTCATACAAATTTAGAATATTCATTGTTTTGAGAAAAAATATAAATATGTAAAAAGCGTATCACAAATTTTCAAAATACATTTATAGAAATTGATGTCTTATTGTATGAAATAGAAATATAATTCTGAGATATGCATTAACGAAAGAAAATCACGCACACACACACACACACACACACACACACACACACACACACACACACACACACACACACACACACACACACACACACACACACACACACACACACACACACACACACACACACACAGAAACACATATATCAACATATGCGTGTGTGTGTGTATGTATGTGTGTGTGTGAGTGCATGTGAATGTGTGTGTGTGTGTGTGTGTGTGTGTGTGTGTGAGTATCTTCCCTGCAAATCCACTTTTACACATAAATCACACAGCCAATGCGGTTCACAAAATAAATGCAAGATACTGGAGCCAGTCAAACAGCCCAGAAATTTTCTTCACATTACTTCGACAATATTTCACGAAAATTTCTGTCGACTCACCAAGACGCCAACCGAGAAATCAACCATATTGGAAAAAAAGAAAACAAAAAAACACATCAACGATTATATAAGAGTGATAATAAACTTATATACATTACGATATTTTGTAAGTAAAAAAAAAAAAAAAAAAAAAAAAATTGCGCATACACATTATTGTTCTAATCTTTTTTTCTCTCTCTCTCTTCTGAATTTATAGAACCACTTTTTTTTCCTTCGTGACTTCTCCCAAGCCGGTTCTCCGTGTCAGTTGGCGCCAGCGATACCATGGCATGGAGTGGATGGGCGGGCCTGGCATGACAAGAGGAGGGGCGGGGCATGGCATCATGGCATGGTATATGGGGGATGGGTGGCATGGCATGGCAAGGAGGGGGGGGGGAGGGCATGGGAAGGAGGGATGGGTGGGTATGCCAAAGGAAAGGGGAGGATGTCATGGCAAAGGGGAGATGGGGGGTCATGGCAAGAGGAGGGGGATGGGGGGGGGGGTGTGACATGGGAAGGACGGATGAGGAGGCATAACAAAGGGGGGGGGGGAGGAATGCCATGACAAAGGGGAGATAGGTGGGTCTGACATAGAAAGGGGGAGAGGGATGGATTGGCATGGCATAGGAAGGGGGAGGGGGATGGGAAGCATGACAAAAGTGGTGAGGAAATGCCATGACAAAAGGGAAATGTATAAGCATGACAAAGCAATGGGCATCCGAGCATAGCAAGTAAGGGGATTGGAGTGCATGGCATAACAAGGGGTTGGCTGGGCATCGCATTTTCAAGTGCTGGAGTGGAGTGCATG
>NC_091564.1:39574278-39576778 GCF_042767895.1 Penaeus vannamei | reverse complement strand
CTGCGGTGTTTATTTACTGCCTTGCGAAAATTTTTAATCCTTGACCAAACTTTGCTTTTTACTTGAAACTCCATTTCACTTTGGATTGACTTTATCCCTAACCTGATCTAAATTGATTTCCTTTTGTTTTTAAAATCCGTTTTTTTTTTTTTTATCATCCATCTTTTTTCTGTTTTCTTAGATATCTCTTGCAAATAAGTGAAAATCCATTTTAGATAAAACCAGAATAAAAAAAACGGATCCATTAAAAGAAAAAGACAAGAGAGAAAGAAAAAAAATACAACAGATGAATAAAAAGAGATAAAAAAGAGAATTGTAAAATAAAAAGAGAGAGAAAAAAGAAAAACAAAATTGCGTCATCATGAGAGTGTTGACAGTCCTTTTGTCATGCACGAGACGCTTAGAAATATTGTCATGTGCTCTGGTTTCGCTGACATCATCATCTGGTAGTAGAGTGACACGGGATTAAAAGGAACCGATTATAATCTCAGAATATAATTTTGCAAACGAGTGTCATAAAAGGTCATAGTGATTCTTTTTTCTTTTTTGGGTGTAGATGTTATAAAAGGTCATAGTGAGTTTTTTTCTCTTTTTTTTTTTTTTTTTTTTGAGTGTAAAGAGGTTTGTATCCGTCAGGAAAGGTGAGTTTCTGTGAGTAATAGAGTAATAACAGTGAACATTACAGGTGAATAAATAGCCAAAGATAGATAGATAGATAGATAGATATAGAGAGAGAAAGAGAAAGAGAAAGAGAGAGAGAGAGAAAGAAAGAGAGAGAGAGAGAGAGAGAGAGAGAGAGAGAGAGAGAGAGAGAGAGAGAGAGAGAGAGAGAGAAAGAAAGAGATACAGAGATAGATATATATATATAGAGAGAAGAGAGAGAGAGAAAGTATATATATATATATATATATATATATATATATATATATATATATATATATATGTATATATATATATATATATAGAGAAAGAGAGAGAGAGAGAGAGAGAGAGAGAGAGAGAGAGAGAGAGAGAGAGAGAGAGAGAGAGAGAAAGAGAAAGAAAGAGACATACAAATAGATAGATAGAGAGAGAGAGAAAGAGAAAAAGAAAGAGAGAGAGAGAAAAATAGATAGATAGATAGATAGATAGATAGATAGATAGATAGATAGAGAGAGAGAGAGAGAGAGAGAGAGAGAGAGAGAGAGAGAGAGATCCGTGTAGTAAGAATCAGGACATTTAACCATACTATGCAATTTAGAACTTTTTTCCCCGACGAAATCTACAAGATAGTCCCTAGAGATAGCATCTACTCGCCCTGTGTCTGTTAAGGATGGCGACAGTCGTCAGTGGGGGAGTTGGTGTTGAGAGAGGAGGGGGAGGGGGCTGTAGGAGGGGACGAGGAAGGAGTAGGGGGGCGTGGAGAGGGCTGTAGGGGGGACGAGGAAGGAGTAGGAGGGACGAAGATGGAGTAGGGGGAGGGAGGAAGAAGTAGGGGGGTATAGGGGTGGGTAAGAAAGGATTAGGGGGATGGAGGGGGCTGTAGAGGGGACGAGGTGAGGTGAGTAGGGGGAGCTTGGTGCTTGAGAGAGGGAGGGGGAGGGGCGTAGGAGGCTGTAGGAGGGGACGAGGAAGGAGCAGGGGCGTGGAGGGGGCTGCAGGAGGGGACGAGGAAGGAGTAGGGGTGGGGGTGGATAAGCGAAGAGAGTAGGGGTGGAGGGGGCTGTAGAAGGGGGACGAGGAGAGAGAGGAGTAAGGTGGGGAGTTGGCTGTTGAGAGGAGGGGGGGAGAGGGGCGTAGGGGGCTGTAGGAGAGGACGAGGAAGGAGTAGGGGGTTGGGGGGGTGGATAAGGAAGAGGAGTAGGGGTGGAGGGGGCTGTAGGGGTGGACGAGGAAGGAGTAGGGGTGGGGGGAGGTTGTAGGGGGGATGAGGGAAGGAGTAAGGGGATGGGGGAGGCTGTAGTGAGGACGAGGAGGAAGGAGTAGGGGTAGGTGGGCTGTAGTGGGGCGAGGAAGGAGTATGGGGAAGGGAGGGTGGAGGGGGAAGGAGTAGGGGTGGAGGGGGCTGTAGGGGGGGGGACGAGGAAGGAGTAGGGGGTGGGGGCGGCGTAGGGGGGCTGTAGGGTGGGGTAAGGGGAAGAGATTAGGGGATGGAGGGGGCTGTAGGGGGGACGAGGAAGGGAGTAGGGGGAGTTGGTGAGAGAGAGAGAGGAGGGGGAGGGGGCGTAGGGGGCTGTGGGGGGGACGGGGAAGGAGTAGGGGCGTGGAGGGGCTGCAGGAGGGGACGAGGGAAGGAGGTAGGGGGGTGGGGGTGGATAAGGAAGGAGTAGGGGTGGAGGGGGCTGTAGGGGGGACGAGGAAGGAGTAAGGGGTGGGGGAGTTGGTGTTACAGGAGAGTGAGGGGGAGAGGGCGTAGGGGCTGTAGGAGGGGACGAGGAAGGAGTAAGGGGTGGAGTGAGGGGGTGGATAAGGAAGGAGTTAGGGGTGGAGGGGGGCTGTAGGAGGGGACGAGGAGGAAAAG